>NC_141553.1:33182500-33482500 GCF_021556685.1 Rattus norvegicus
TCTTTCTTCTTTTCTTCCTTTCTCCCCTCCTCTCTTTTTTCTTTCTTCATTTTTTGTTAGCATTTATTTAATTTGTAATGTTATTTGTTATATTATAAATAATATACTTATATATTTATCTTATAAAGACAAATCTTGGAAATGGGAAAACTTTAAAACTGACTCATTCATCCACTTGATGAATCGATGTCCACTCTGTGCCAAACTTAGTTTCAGATTTTGGGGAAGCATTAGTGAACAAAGTAGCAAAGCTTTGCTCTTGTGGAACTCACATCCATGTAGAAGACAGTTGCTCTCCCAATCTTATGTCTTAGAATTTGGTTTCCAGTGCAAACAGTCTTGAGAGACGGGGCCCTTAAGACGCGATTATTTCCAAAGCCTTTTCTATCTGAATGGAGTAATGCTTTTGTCTTAGGAGAGATTTGGGGTTAGGCTGGGTTATGCTAGAGCATGCTAATGACTAAGGTGTAAACGGACTAGGTGGATGATGTAAGATGTGGAGAGGGTAATGGAATTCAAGGTAATGTCAAAGACCTCAACGAGAAGGAAAATGTCAATGAGAAGATGATTTTGAGTGAAAACAGTAGGGAGTTGGGCTTGAATCTCTATGCACATGTCCTGGTGGTGTCAGTACCAAAGCCCTAATTTCAAGGCCAGCTTCAATCGAGTTTTAAGAGTAAAGGAAAGAGAAAACCAAACCAACAAAGATGGTGCTTGCGCATCTGTGCAAGAGATTCCCAGGCAGTGGGGAGAGGAAGCACACAGCTATGCTCCAGGTCCTGGATGTTCCAGAAAGAGCAGGAGGTCAACAGGGCCAAAGACTGGGTAGCAAGCGAAGGTTCTAGAGATATGAGGGAGCAGATAACAACCATGAAACCATAGTAAGGACTTTGCCTTTGGTCCTTAGGAGAAGGAAAGTCAAGTGGGTATTTTCAGGAGAGAAGGAACGTCATCTGTTTTCTAAGAGAGATCCCTTGTAAAAACGACCCCAAGTGCTGTAATGAGAAGAGACAGTTCTAGGTGAGCAAGGGTCAAATTAGAGAGAGTATTTATTTAAAAGTGACGTCAGTCATCCAGGTGTGACACGATGGTGACGAATGATATTGTGGCTCTATGATGAAGGTAAAGCTGTTATGATTGTCAGGTTCCCTGGAACTGGGATATGACAGGGTAGTATTAAAAGAAGATGGCGGTTGGTTATGGGGAATGACACATCTGACCAAGGTCGGCAGCTGAGTGTCGTTTTATAGAGTCGATTATGTTTTCAGCTATTCTTTGAGCTGTTACATAGACAGCTGAACGGAAGAGTCTGGGGCAGGACAGAGGTCTTCCTGGGCATGTGTTGATTTGAGAATCACCATAACTGATATTAAAAACTGGAGCTAGAGAGGAAACCTCCAAGGAATTGAATATTACAATGGAGAAAAGAGGACCAAGGTCTAAGCCTTCAGTCATTCCAACATTAAATGAGACAAGGCAAAAAAAAGAAGACATCAGCACAGTCATTAATCAATAGCTTTGGGGTAAGGCAAACAAAAATTTGGCGACTATCAGGTTTTTTCAACATTTCTTTCAATCGTGGAACAAATGACAATAAAAGAATATGAAAAAATAACTGGCAAAATATTTGAAATGATAGTTTTTTAGCCATGACGTCCATAGTGATGTCACAGAGATAAATGAAATTGAAGGGCGTGAAATGAAGGAGAAATAGCATTTTCATGTTTCTACTATTTTTAATGAAGATATCACTTCTAATGCTTAATGCTTTGGATTTAAAAGGTAAAAATTTTGATATAAAATAAATTAACCTGTGATATCTTAGATTGGGGTTAAATAGGACTCATTATTTTATTATGAGTTCAAGTCTCTTGCCTTTTAAATTGATTTTGCACAAGCCAGGAAGGGTGCTGCTTTGTCTGCTTGTTTGTTTGTTTGTTTTCTACTCTTCTTATACTTGAGGGCAAGAACAGCCATTCCAGTTCTCGGTTTGCCACTATGACTGTCATTCATTTGTTTAACCAACATTTTCCAGGATTTATTACACATCTAGCCTTGGGTTTCATGTTGGAATAACTCTCCTATCTTAAAGAATTCCCACTTGAGTATTTGATTGGGTAATTCTAATAGAATATGTACTGCTGTAGAGATAAGCCATGAGAGAGCTGTTAACAGAACTCAAAGGGGGGAATAGCCAATTTCCTTCTAAGGACCAAAGCCTTTTGTACCATTAAAGCTTAGTTTCAAAGGATCAATAGTAAGACTTTCCCAGGGAGCAGGAGGGCAATGGATATTCCAAGGAATCTGACAATATTTTTTTTTGTGGAAATTAATATGAAAGAATAGTCTAGAGTTTAGAATGTATACTGGGGATAAAATTGGAAAGTTAACAAGGGCTAAGTAGACTGGGCCGTTTTATAATTAAACCCTGCTTGCTTATCAACCCATTGAATTTTCAAGCAACCCTTCGAAGTGATATAATAGTAAAATCCCTTTTGTACGTGTTTGTATGGCTTCTCAGTCATATATGTTACGAGCTATAGAGCAGTAATTTGTGCTTTGATGCCACGTGAGCTGTAACATCATCCAAGTTTTCTTCTTGGGACAGTTATCAACTTCCTTTCTATGTTATTAATTATTCTCCCTAGCATATTATCTGTCCCCCATCAGATCAGATCAGACAAGACTTTTAATCGTTCTGGCTCGTTTTCTTTTTTTTTTATTGTTTTGTTTATTTAGTTTGTTTCACTGTTACATGTGAAGGTGGAGACATGTATCGACCACCAAGGATATTCACAGGTATGAACAGGCTGGATCCTTAAGTGTGTATGGAAGGATTCTATGTTAAAGAGTTACCAAAAATTAACTCCTTGATTTCTAGACAATTAGGTTTTGAGTTCATACTGCAAAGTAGCATATCTTACCAATGGGTAAAAATGGTTCAGATATTTTCTTTTCAAAAATTCTTCTTGCCAGTCAACATTAATGATTGATATTTTACACTCTGAACTTCATGATCCTAATGAGAGTTCTTAATTTTTAATTATTAATTCTAATTATTAACAAGGGGACGGAGGGTGGTGAGATTGCAGTATTGGTAGGGAAGGAGCCTGAGCTTACACACCGGGCGGTGTGTTGGAATTCTTCCCCATGATACTGGCAGTCACAACTTTGGCCAAGACCCTACTGGATGCACTGAGAGCAGCTTGGGGTCATTTATATGACATTTCCCATCTTCTCTCACACACAAAAAAAAATGTTAACCGTTTCTTCTCATTTTTCTCCTCAGTAGCATCTCATGGAAAAGGAGAGGAAGGATTGGTATTGGTTGGGTCCTAGAACACGAGGAGACACTGATAATGTGTAGGAACTACTAGTCTGGGTACTAGCAGCTTGGGGGATCTAATTAGTCACAGGGCTGGCTGCACATGTGCATGTGTGTGGTTCAGTTTCATAGCCAGCATAAGGGACCTTTGGGACCCTGAGGGATGCTTTCAGTTGGTTAAGAGGGCCCCATGGAGATCAGAATGTAAAAACTAAAATTCGGGATCAGGCATGGTGGTCTATGCCTTTAGCGCCAAAAACTCAGAAGGCAGAGGCAGGTGGATCTTTGATCTGAGGCCAGCTGCTTCCACAGAGTGAGTTCCAGGATACCCTGGGCTACAATGAAAAAAAAAACAACAACAAACAAAACAAAAATCAAATAAAAAAGAAATAAAGAAACACATCAAAATAAATGACATATTATAAAAGCTAACACGTGCTGTAAACTTCAAAAACATAGTATTATCAGACCACTTACACAAGTTTATAGTGCTTACTCCTCTGCCTGAACTTTTTAGCCACCAACCCTCTGACTCCTTCAAGTTTGAGGTATATCTCTTCCAGGATGAGTACCAAGAGACACACATGGGGTCTGTGCTCTATGGGATAGCCACAGGCTTTGTTGACTTACAAACATGGGGATTCAGACCAACACTTACCATTGCATCCCCTGCCTTAAGACACATCCCTGATGTGAGTAGACAGAGCTGAGCAGGCCGGGCCCACCAGCAAGTGTTTGGTTTTGTTGTTGGTTGTTGGTTGTTTGGTTTGGTTTGGTAAAGCACTGCAGCAGTTGGGCTCTCGGTTTCATTCACCTCAAGCTCGGCAGCTCTTTGATCCTGGAACCTCCAGTGCTGAGGGAAGGTAAAGCCGGCAAGATCTGTACAGAGGGGTGGCAGTTTCAGCCGTGGCCACTGCTCCCACGTCAGTGTGGCTGGGTCTCAGTCTCGAATGACACATGAAGTACGTACCACACACCAGCAGGAGAGGAGAGGCTTCATGCCTGCCGCAAAGGCTCTTGGCTTCCGTTGACCCCAGTAGAAAGTGCTCCCATGCCACCTCCTTTATCTCCCTTCTCTTGGCTCTATGTCCCATTAAACACAAACAAAATGTCTCTCCGGCCTTATTTTGCTTGGCTTGCTTCCCAAAACATTCACAGCTACTTCAAGGCCACTCCATATGTTGGGAAGTTAGAGTTTAAGTGGATAATGTACCTAACCTACAATAATTGAAGTGGAAACATTTTGCAACATCTACAGAAACACAGTAGCATATACCCACTTTGTCAGGTCTCAACAGTAACACCAAGCAAACGGTTGCACTGGCTCGTTTTCTTTTCCATAAATTATAATTCAGAGCTACTTTATTAGATTGGGAAGCCTCCCACCAAAGCTCGGCTGTGGGAGATGCCCTCAGATCCCTTCCAGTAGCTGACAGTCCTAGCGTTTATGAATAAGAGCACGAGTACAATAAAACCTTCCATCTCAAAAGCATCCATGGGACTGCCTGCCCACATCTCGGATGCTCATTTCCCCCATGTAATTATCACCTTCGAGTTAGATAAGATTTGAAAACATCACCTGTTCACCCGAATCCCCCAGGCTCTTAGTTTCCTAAGTCACTTACCATTTTTAGGTTCTTCTGAGGAAGTTGTGGATGGTAGTGTGGGTGGCATGGGTCCAGGAAGCTGCCTAGCACACACGGGAGGTTTACCCCCTCACCTTCAGTAATGTGTGTCTCTCTCTGCGAGACAATGGGACTTCTTACACTTGACAGCGCATTGTCTTCAGTGTTCTGTGGAATGGCCATGTGCAGGTGTGGAGTCTCCCCTCTGCAGATAGAGTCTCACAAGAGCTGTTTTGATTAACACTCGACATCACACACGTATCTGTGATATATGCTCCACCTACAGCCTTTCGGCCAAGTCTGACTCCATGCTACCTCCTCTTTTCTCCAGGTCTATGCTTCAGTCTTGTTCTTCTGGATGCTGCTGGTATGTGGGGATGATTTGATAGGTGTACAGAGATGTGCTCTTCAGGCTTGCTCGCTTGTTCCTCAAGCTGCCGTAGCAAGACGTTGGAATGTGATTTGCAATGCAGTGATCTGAAACTGCATGTTTTGCCCAATGATTTAGCAGGGTGTGGTTGAATCAGAATTTCTCTCGACTCTCTTTACCTAGAATTTAGATAACCAGAGACATTGAATAATGACTCAGAACATGTCGTGCCATTACGCCGAAGCTTAATTTCTCTTTCTCTTTCTCTTTCCCTCTCTCTTTTTCTTGGTTTTTCAAGATAATTTTTTTTCCTGTGTAGTCCTGGCTATCCTGGAACCTGCTCTGTAGACCAGGCTGGACTCAAACTCAAAGGCCCACCTACCTTTGCCTGGAACTAAAGGCTGGCATCACCACCACCCAGCAAGGCTCTAGCTCTAATTGAACAAACTCTAGATCCGTGACTATGCGCTTTGCTCTGCTGTCCCTTTGCTCCTTAACAGGAAGACCAACAGATGGATAGTTTTGCTGAGCAAAACATGAGCTGAGTGCCATTTACCAAGTACTGTACGGCAGCTGCTATGTAAGATCCTCGACTCACAAAGACATCTACTGTCAAGGAGGCTCACTCCAAAGGGGAGTGACCCCAGACGAGGGCATGTGACCCTGGCCATTGGCTTAGTGAAAATATTCCAGGCCCAGTTAATAATAAATTCAAGTAAACGACAAGATTCCCAAGGTATGACTACTCTGGTGAGGATAGAAAAGTCATCTAAAACAACTCTGCCACTTTACATACAGTAAACATGATTAAAATCTTTAATTTGAAAATGCGCAGTGCTGAAATTCTAATTTCCCAAATTACAGTCAAGACACAGAAGAAAGCAGGTGTTGAGACATCAATGTTGATAAATATGGAAACTTCAAGTAGTCAAAGCCTTTCATAGACATGGAAATATTTTCCCCCAATTCTTTAGCATAAACTGAAAGAATATATTTTAAAATATGTCTAAAGTAAGAGAAAAATCGCAGATATGCACAACCGAGTGAATTAATTTACTATTTATTTCTGTCTAGATGCTCTATTTTTAGACTCCAATGGAGATATTTCTTTTCATATGGAATTTCCTTCAGAAGTGTGAATGTTATCTGTAAAAAAAGATGTTTTGTAGGGTTCATCTGTAGTCCAGAAGCCTTCCAAGACGGAGTAGGAGGGCTTGAGCTTTGGAGTAAGATTGGAAAAGTCTACAAGGTTTAGAGATGAAAATTCAGTGCTAGGCTGGAGAGATGGCTCAACAGTTAAGGACGCTGGCTATTCTTCCAGAGACCCAGCACTACATGGTACCTCACAACCTTCTGTAACTTTAGTTCCAGAGGCCTCCGCAGGCCCCAGACATGCCCATGGTGCATAGATATGCACTTAGGCAAAATATCCATCTATCTATCTATCTATCTATCTATCTATCTATCTATCTATCTATAATTAAAAGAAAATCTTCAGTGCCTACAAAGAAAGGATAAAATCTACTCCTTAGGCAGAGAAACCATCAGAAAAAGGGGGTCATAATAGAATGAGTGAAGGACAGTTTGCTGAGTTTAAGACAGAAAGAGTGACACATCCTACAGACTGTGTAGATTAAAACTATTCTCAAGAGAAAACACTGACCGTGGTCACATTTTATCAAGAAATTTAACAGGTGGGGAGGCAGGAGTGGGCACAATCTGAATACGCTATTCAATATGAACCCATCAAGGAATGTATGTTTAAAATAGAAAAAGAGAAAATGAAATTTATAAAATCTTAAGATTGATCTCATTTAGTGGAACCAAAGGCAGTGGGAAAAGTTAGGAGTATTGTCTTATACACACATTGGTTTTAAGGAAACACAAAAATATCTAAAAGGGAAAAGACTACATTTCTGCATGTTTGAAAGGCATGCTGTGATGTTTTTCTTTCTTTCTTTTACATTCCCGGCTTCTCTGAGAAAAAGAAAAAGAAACAAAAAAACTGTGAATGTTCACCAGCTTGCTTCTTTGTATAGTGTAGGCTAAGGAATGTAGCCCAGGGTAAAGGACCTGGAAAAGACCCTGTGCAGACCTAGGCCACTGTTCAAAGGCCCCACAGGAATGCTCTTTTTGGCCAGAATCCTAATCCCTGCAGAAAAACCTAGGGGCAAGCAAAGAGGGTGGGCGAGGAAGTCTAGGGACACGAAATGGGACTCTGCCCCATGGCTGCGGACAGTGCTTAAACATGGAGCCCCTGGGATTCCCCAGGGAGCCCCTGCCTGTGGAATGCAAGGCTTCTGAAAAGAGCCTCACAGTGCATCTGGGCGTGAATGTTTCTTGGACTGTGCTTGCCAGCCGGTGGCCAGCCTCATGCTGTGTCCTTCTGCAGAGCCGCCATCTGCTGCAGCTTTAATGAATGAAGCCCTCCCTCCCGCCCCACCCCCCTTTTCTCGACAGAACAATAGTTTCAGTGATGAAACCTGCATTCCGATAGATTGAGTCTTTTGCTCAGCCTTGTGTGTGTGAGGGGCGAAGGGGATAGGGAAGAGACAGTACGTCTGAGTCTCCTCAGATTGGCCATGACTTGTTTCCGATGAAACGTTGATGGACGTGGTTGAGAAGGTTAATGTTTTATCATTGCTTTTAATTGGAATGTTCGATCAACTTTGCTCCAGGGACCTGTGCTGCTCCGAGCTCTTCCTCCTTTACATTGTAACTGTTTTGTTTTACTGTACACCCCGCCCCCCTTTCAGAACATTAAAGAGTAGGTTTGCTTTGTTCGGGAATGCTAGTGAATTAAAAAAGAAAGAAAGAAAGAAAGAAAGAAAGAAAGAAAGAAAGAAAGAAAGAAAGAAAGAAAGAGAGAGAGAAAGAAAGAGAGAGAAAGAAAGAAGGAAAGAGAGAGAAAGAAAGAAAGAAAGAGAGAGAGAGAAAGAAAAAAAGAAAGAGAGAAAGAAAGAAGGAAAGAGAGAGAGAAAGAAAGAAAGAAAGAGAGAGAGAGAAAGAAAAAGGCATAATGAGTCTCTCTTTGTACCCTAACTTTTAAGCCTAATGAAGTGCATATATTGATCAGCATCTGCACACTTGTACTATATTTGTATAAATTCTTCACTTTTCGTGTTATTGATTTCTGTTTTCATTCTACAATATTTTATCAAATACATTGTATTTATTGTTTTGCAAAATTTTTTTTTAAAAAAAGGAATGTTAGTGAAGTAAAGATTTACGAGATAAAATATTTAAGAGGACTTCTTTTCCCTTTTCTTAAATCACCTGACGTTCACTTCAGCTGGTCTTTAAGCCCATCTTGCTACCTTTGATCCAGTCCGCAGCAGCAGTTGTCAATATTTCTTTACCCTGTGGGGTTCCTCAGGCTCAGGGCGGAATCTTCTTAATTACAAAGGAGAGAGAGAAATATGCAAAAGACACATCAAAAACTTTGCCAAGGGAAGATTGATTTTGCTCTTTGGATTAATCATTCCTCCGAAACTGAAAATCCCGTGTTGCCTGTCGATAACGGCCCTGTGGTTATAAACTTTAGCTTCCCACAGCTAAAGGAGGATCTACTTTTGGGGGGGTGAAACTTGAAGATTGGTTATCGAACTCATTGAGCTCATCTTTCTGATTTTCAAGGAAAAGAATGATGTTTCAAATTAAATAGCACCCAGAACATTCATGGGCAAACCCAGCCCTGGCGGTCGTGGAAAGAAGTGAGCAGGAAGTGGGTGAAGGCTTGCTCCTTGCCCATCTTGTGTTCACAGGCTGTGCCGGGCAGAGTTTATAATGATATTCATTTATTTGCTCTGGGTGAGGCTCCGCCAAGCCTTAGAAGAAAGTAGATGCCATTTAATTAGTACTTCTCTTTTCTTTCTGTATCCCCCATGTCAGCAGTAAGGCTGCTTTATGCTTTTGCTGGGAGGCCTTTCAAGTTAGAAGGCAGAAGATAGAGTAAGTCTGAGCTAGAAATCCCCTCCACTTTAAAAATCAGAGGGAAAATACACCTGCTGGTTCGCCACTTGGGAGAGTGGCCTCCTTTGTACTTCGCTGTCTGTCTTAAGATCAGAAAGACCCCTGCTTTCATGTTTATTGATGTTCTTCTAAGCATGTGTTTTCCTAAATATGTTTTATATACTAATACACTTGTGTACATAAACATAAAACTTGTCTGACTCAGATATAGTTGATTCTGATAAGTGTGTATGTGTGTGTGCGTGTGTGTGTGTGTGTGTACACACAAGGTGGTCAATGACACATGGGACCCTGAGTTTCGTTTTTGTAAGTCCTGTTTCCAAACACTAAAAAAAATCCCTTTTATAGATCCACTTTTATAGTTTAGACTTATCACAAAACCTCACCAAACACAAAAGCTGTCGATATTTTCAGCTAGATCTAGGCCAGGGCCTACACCATAGGCTAAGAAGGCAGGCATCATAAATCTTTTATGGGAACATTTCAGAGTTCACTAATATTTGTGTGATCTCAGCCACTCCAGATGTAGGAGGACATTTGCATCTTCAATAGGACCTCTTGAGAAGTTACAGGAGCACGTGGGTAACCCGTCATTCTCTCAGTGGGAAGCAGTCTGGGTTGTTTCGCAAGGGAAGCAGAACATCTCAGTGCGGTTATATGCAGCAAATATCAACTAGGGCATATGTGGTTCTTGACATCTACTGAGAATCTATAGATGAAGATTCTCAGTCTTACAGATTTCAAAGTATAGCCTTAAGAGCTGCTGATAATTATGAAGACATTAATAACTCTAGATAATAAAAGCTATCTGAACTTTCTCAAGCTTGAACCTCATACAAATATTAGGGAGCTACAATGGCTTTAACTTCACCATAGATTATAAGCGTAGTACAGGGAGAGAGCGATCTGAACAACCGTCAGTGGTGGACAACAGAGAGAGATCAAGCAGTGTGTTTGTTTTCCAATTCTTTGTTTATTGTTTGTATATGAAGTTGGTCAGGACCAACTTAAAAAATCAGAGTCCTGTGTCCTGAGTATTCAGTGTCTTCAGAGCATCAAGAGCTCCATCAAGGATCTATATTTCCTGTGCTTGGTGCTGAGGTCTTTGTTAGCCTTTGATTCTTGTGGGAAACACATCTTCTTTTAAAATGGCACCAGTATAACATTACCCAAACCATATCTGCAACATTTTCAAGTCCAGACATAATGACCCTAGTCTGAGGTGAGTCTCTAAGGTAGATGCTTTCATTCCAAGCCTCTAAACGATGGATTCGCATTCATATGTCTGATACTGCTTAATCCAGGCTGAGCCATAAGGAACAGGAGTCTATTCCTCAGTTTTCTCATCAATATGAATGATCAAATACGGAAGAAGCATAGAGATGGCTTCAGGATTTTCATGTTCATTGAGTATTAAAATATACTCAGTATAAACTCTGGAATGTTAAATATATTTTAATTCTTTGAAAATATTAGATAACATATATAATTTATTTTGAACTCTCCATTAGCTTTAAATATTAAATTAAGCTTCGCAATCCATTCTCCAACTGTTCCAAGTATCATCTGTCCCTTTGAAATTTTGTCATGAGAAAATCCCTTTTTACAGCTGACATGTTTTTATGAGTTTGATTGACTAAGACTAGGAGTTGACATTTGTTTCACTTAATATATTATAAAATCTTGATGCTCTATCATATCTTGAGATTTAAAAGTTGGTATCTTAGTTTTAAAATTTGCTCTTGCAAGAAGAAATATCTGTTAAAATTTGTAGACACAGGTTTGTACTTGAACTGCATTTTTTTTTATTTAGAGAATACTTTATTAGTTTTTGTAATCAAACCCACGTAGATAAGACCTTACATATTTAATACAGTGTGTTACCCCTGTACAAATGGAAAAAACTTAAGTTCAACATTTCTAGACCAATATGGCTGTTAATTTCTGTACAGTGCCAACTCAACACAGTAAACGGGGATACTTTTTTCCAAGGTTGACAGCACAGCTAAAGTTTCAAAAAATTCAAATTATATATCTGTATATATATATTTATATTTATATAAAAAGACCAATAATAGCAGTGTGTTATGCATCAACAGCAGCAACAGCTTTTCCAGGTACTGCAGTCATATGAACAAAACTGTAGAGACATCCAGCACACTCCATTAAAAAAAAAAAAGTAAAAAAACAAAACCCGAGAAAACAGCACAGTTCTGTTACTCTTGTGGTACCTGGCACCATTTTTTTTTAAAATTAGCTTCTCAATCATCATCTGGAAAGAAAACATTCTGAGCAACATCATTAAAAACAGCTCTGATAAAGCACGGTCACTACTACGTATCATAAAGCAGGTACAAGCTATTTTACATCCACAGAGGTATGATACAGTACTGTCCTACATCTATAATACTAGAGGATACAATTTAAAAGGCATTATTTGAGACTTGATTCTACTTTTCCAGCAGAGGGCCCAAAGGATGGTGTGACACAGCTTTGTAAAGAAACATACTCTAGACAGGATTTCCTTTCACTAGTGGCACAGTTCTAAGGATTCATTCCCTCCATGAATGTCAGCTAAAACCGTTATTAAAAAAATGAAATATCCCTAGAACAAAACCGTATAACCACCGGATTCACATGAAGATGACCTAGTGGAGACAAGCTGGACCTCACCTTACTAACAAGCTATCAAATCTGTTATGTTTAAACAGTGAGACCTCCAAGGAAGGAGATGTCAAGTAGTGCTTCAAAGCTTCGGACCACAATCAAACACAGCATCCTTTTCAACAGAAGCAGAAGCTCATCTGAATATGCTCAAGGATGCTGACATCAACATCAACATTTAATCATCTGCTCACTCATCCAGGAAGAAGGGGAGATCAGTTACTACTGTACTTTATTGTGTTCAACCAAATCACCATGTTACAAAAATAGCAAGCTGCCATAGTAAAAAATAAGGCTCCTCTATCCAGCACCAGATAGCATCATTTTACTTTCAAGCCTAGAAATTGCACACTTGTATATAAACCAACCGAAGATGAGGATTGAGAGTTCATCTTGGTGGATTTTTCCTTTGATGAATATAAAGTGTCCTTCCTTATCTTTTTTGATGACTTTTAATTGAAAATTGATTTTATTTGATATTAGAATGGCTACTCCAGCTTGCTTCTTCTGACCATTTGCTTGGAAAGTTGTTTTCCAGCCTTTCACTCTGAGGTAGTGTCTGTCTTTGTCTCTGAGGTGTGTTTCCTGTAGGCAGCAGAATGCAGGGTCCTCATTGCGTATCCAGTTTGTTAATCTATGTCTTTTTATTGGGGAGTTGAGGCCATTGATATTGAGAGATATTAAGGAATAGTGATTATTGCTTCCTGTTATATTCATATTTGGATGTGAGGTTATGTTTGTGTGCTTTTCTTCTCTTTGTTTTGTTGCCAAGACGATTAGTTTCTTGCTTCTTCTAGGGTATAGCTTGCCTCCTTATGTTGGGCTTTACCCTTTATTATCCTTTGTAGTGCTGGATTTGTAGAAAGATATTGTGTAAATTTGGTTTTGTCATGGAATATCTTGGTTTCTCCATCTATGTTAATTGAGAGTTTTGCAGGATACAGTAACCTGGGCTGGCATTTGTGTTCTCTTAGGGTCTGTATGACATCTGTCCAGGATCTTCTGGCCTTCATAGTTTCTGGCGAAAAGTCTGGTGTGATTCTGATAGGTCTGCCTGTATATGTTACTTGACCTTTTTCCCTTACTGCTTTTAATATTCTTTCTTTATTTTGTGCGTTTGGTGTTTTGACAATTATGTGACGGGAGGTGTTTCTTTTCTGGTCCAATCTATTTGGAGTTCTATAGGCTTCTTGTATGCCTATGGGTATCTCTTTTTTTAGGTTAGGGAAGTTTTCTTCTATGATTTTGTTGAAGATATTTACTGGTCCTTTGAGCTGGGAGTCTTCACTCTCTTCTATATCTATTATCCTTAGGTTTGATCTTCTCATTGAGTCCTGGATTTCCTGTATGTTTTGGACCAGTAGCTTTTTCTGCTTTACATTATCTTTGACAGTTGAGTCAATGATTTCTAGGGAATCTTCTGCTCCCGAGATTCTCTCTTCCATCTCTTGTATTCTGTTGGTGAAGCTTGTATCTACAGCTCCTTGTCTTTTCTTTTGATTTTCTATGTCCAGGGTTGTTTCCATGTGTTCTTTCTTGATTGCTTCTATTTCCATTTTTAATTCCTTCAACTGTTTGATTGTGTTTTCCTGGAATTCTTTCAGGGATTTTTGTGTCTCCTCTCTATGGGTTTCTACTTGTTTATTTATGTTTTCCTGGAATTCTTTCAGGCATTTTTGCGATTCCTCTCTGTAGGCTTCTACTTGTTCTCTAAGGGAGTTCTCCACGTCTTTCTTGAAGTCCTCCAGCATCATGATCAAATATGATTTTGAAACTAGATCTTGCTTTTCTGGTGTGTTTGGATATTCCATGTTTATTTTGGTGGGAGAATTGGGCTCCGATGGTGCCATGTAGTCTTGGTTTCTCTTGCTTGGGTTCCTGCGCTTGTCTCTCGCCATCAGATTATGTCTAGTGTTACTTTGTTCTGCTATTTCTGACAGTGGCTAGACTGTCCTATAAGCCTGTGTGTCAGGAGTGCTGTAGACCTGTTTTCCTGTTTTCTTTCAGCCAGTTATGGGGACAGAGTGTTCTGCTTTCGGGCGTGTAGTTTTTCCTATCTACAGGTCTTCAGCTGTTCCTGTGGGCCTGTGTCTTGAGTTCACCAGGCAGGTTTCTTGCAGGGGAAAAGTTGGTCCTACCTGTGGTTCCAAGGCTCAAGTTTGCTCGTGGGGTACTGCCTAAGTCCTCTCCGCGGCAGCAGCAACCGGGAAGATCTGCGCCGCTCTTTCCGGGAGCCTCCGTGCACCAGGGTTCCAGATGGCGTTTGGTGTTTTCCTCTGGCGTCTGGATGTGCGCAGAGTGCAGTCTCTTCTGGTTTCCCAGGCGTGTCTGCCTCCCTGAAGGTTTAGCTCTCCCTCCCACGGGATTTGGGTGCAGAGAACTGTTTATCCGGTCTGTTTCCTTCAGGTTCCGGCGGTGTCTCAGGCGCAGGGGCCCTGCCGCTCCTGGGCCCTCCCCTATGGGAACCCAGAAGCCTTATACAGTTGCCTCTTGGGCCAGGGATGTGGGCAGGGGTGGGCAGTGTTGGTGGTCTCCTCCGCTCTGCAGCCTCAGGAGTGCCCACCTGACCAGGCGGTGAGGTCTCTCTCCCACGGGGTTTGGGAGCAGAGCTGAACTGCATTTTTAATATGTATTTGCTATACCCAGATTTTCTGTCCAAAGCTGAATATAGAACCCACTGTCCAGTATGTGATGGATTCATATTTGGAGCTGCACTTTACCCACTCTAGCAGATGTCACACTCAGAGCTGACAGAGTGCTGAGTAGAAGTTTGGTAGGGTAAAATTTTATTCTGTCTGGTTTCAAGTTCGTGCTGCTTCTTTGTCTCTTGAGAAGTCATTGGATGCTCCAGTCAACTATTAGGGGTGAGTTTTTTAGGTTCCTATTGCTATGCCTAGAATTTCCTCTCCCCACTGCTTCACCCAGGTAAAGGAAAAAGTATGGAGTAGGTAGGAATGAGAAAGGATGTGAAAACGTCGTGGACCGTGTTAGGACTTAACCTTGGTATGACTTTGCTTTAGTTTTAGTTGGTATTAATCATGTTACATGTATGTCTATACTGTTTTAGTATCCACCTTTTGAACAGAGTGCTTCATGTGTGAACATGAGTGCAGTACCAGGTCATTCCTGAGGGTGGCCTAAGGTAATAAAACACAGCAGTGATGTGTCCTAGAATGAAGGATAAAAATACATGTGTACCCATTTCACAGCTATTGGCTATCACTGATCTGTGTGATAGTAGCACATGACAGAAAAGTGAGAGGGGTCGAGGTCACTGTGACCTAAACAGTGGGAGTCACTTTGGAGGTGTGAACATGCTGCTTTATAGGAACATCGGGAATCTCATACTGGAGCCAGCAACTACTATTATGCGTCCTCTCTACATGTATGTTGGACGCCCCACAGTAGTTTATAGACACCTGCTCTTTAGTTCACAAATAGCCATTGACAGCCAAGGCGGAATCTTTTCTGGCAAACAGCATGTAGCTTCTCAAGCTCTTTGTCTGCAGTTACTGGCTGGTAGGATGGTACCACCCTGCCAGGCACTAGGCTATGGGGGCACCGTGGGCATTAGGCTTTTCCAGAAGATGCGTGAGCGCTGGTCCTTTTGCCCTAGCTCAGTTGGAGAGAGTGTATACAGGGCAATGCAGGGTGATGGTGCTGTCTTTTGATGTGTTGTTGGGATGCCTTGTGCAGAGAATAATTCTGGCCCTTCCATTGTGTATGTGAAACTGTGATTAAGCCTCCAGTGAGTGCTTCTTTACTAGGCAACATGGGGACCGTGCCCGGAATCTAGTCAGTTCATTGATAAAACTGGAGGTTGAAAGAATGACTGTTTCTTTGTCTAAGTGCTTCTAGCCCTCAGTAGTGGGGTACTGCCCAACTCTGACATCTAAGTCAGCTACTGACTGATTGGAGAACTTGAAGAGGCCATTTCAAAGCACCTACAAGGGAGGTTTTTAATGTTTCAATGGAAAATTTCAGAACCCATTAGACATCACTGAAGCCGCTGTTGGACTGTTAGGATTTGAGCTGGGGCTACGGAAAGTCAGGATTTCAGAAGATCCCACAAAGGGAAAGGAATCTCCATGCTCAAATGTTCAATATTGCTTTTAAGCAAACATTTGACCTAAGGCCAAACCTTTGCCTTAATTCTTACCATCAAAATGAAACCTGAGAAACTGAAGAACATGAAGCAGAATGCCCCTTCCCCATTTTGTCTGTGGAGCAGTGTTCTGACCTGAGTGGTACCAAGTTCCAACATGTTATATCTGAGGAGAGAAAAACGATTCTACCATCCTGAAATTAATAAATCTTGCTATATCTGAGATGCAGAAAAAATGTATTTGTATACAATTGAAAAAATAAAAATAGGACTCAACAAAATGGGATACAAAAATGGGGGGTCTTGGGGAGATAGCTTGGGTTACAAAGTATTTGCTGTACATCATGAGGATCTGAACTTGATCCCAGCACTCACTTTGGAATGTTGGACATGGTAGAATGCTTCAGTAATTCCAACACCAGAGAGGGGATGATAAGAGGACCCCTGGGCTCATGGGTTAAACCAGTCTAGTGAAATCAGTGAGCTCTAGGCTCAATGAGAGGCCATGTCTCAATAAATGTGGCAGAGAATAATTACAAAAGACATGCAGTGTCTATCTCCGGCCTACACATCCACACCCATGAAAGCACAATAGCATTTAAATTTTTTTCTCTTCTATTGTACAATTGAAGATTAGTCTGTTGAACCAATGATCTGTCTTATAACATAGTTTCAAAGTACATGTATACCTGACATTTATAATTGTCTAACAAATACTTATACATTGAAACAATTGATTTTTGGCTTCTACACCATCTTCTGTAGACAAGAGCTACATATATTTGTTTTTCGTTCTTTCATTCTTTTTACAGAGAACAAGGCTTTGATCTTGAGAGATTTATTTGAGTACATGTAATGTACTCAAGGAATCAAATTCAAGATTTTTCAGTCCAAATTCACATACTTTCCAGTATATCAGATAGTCCTTTGGGAATAATTTGATTTAGTCCCATGGAGTATTCCAGAGCTCCCATAGTATGCAAGGAACCAGCGAGGTGCTAAGGAAAAGGAGATCCAAGAGGATGCTGCCTACTTTGAGAATAGATGGTCTAGGAGAGATTGCAGTATTGCAATCTTAATCTCTCTCAACCCTGACTTGTGAACTCCAACTCTGACATTGTCTTCAGTATAGTTTAGATAACTTGGGTCCCCGAGATAGAGTATTTTTGAATGCCCTTATTTGTATAAACTCCTTATGTTTAACATTCACCTCATGACTGAACATTGTCATCTTACATGGTACTTTACAGATTTGGCTATGTCTACGATAGGCTAGGTATCTATTTGGTCACATTGAAGAGTCAGAAAGAAATCTATAATTTTGCAAGTTGTGAAGCATTTTCCATGAAGATAAGCATCTGATTGAATCAGCATTTCACTCCCAACAAATACACCTAAAGAAGACTAGATTTGTTCTGATTGGCGCATGCATAGATAGGAAGGGGACCAGGAAGGTGACACAGATAGCAAGCATGGCCCCTTGGAATAGGAAAAGATGTGGATAAAGATTCCTCATTATAGCAAGAACAGTTGTATATCTCAACCATGCTTGATGGACAGCGGACAATTTTTAATACAGGGACAAGAGAAAAAGGACAAGGTGACCGAAAAGGTAGGGAGAAAAAAAAAGTGGCTGTGAGGTTCTGTGGAGTTTATTTTAGAGAAATTTGAGTCTATTTAGTATTTCTCCATAATTGTCTGAAACCTGTGTTCCTTCATTGGCTAGGCTTCTGTACTTGAAAAGAGTTCTTTGGTTTCATTGAAGAGCTCACGAAGAGAAAGCCTGGTGCCCTGGGTCAGCTGTCTCAGAGTCACTCGTCTTTGATCTAGTACCTTCTCTGTTTTATCTAGTCTCAATACTCTGCTGGCCACCTCTAGTAGAAACTTCGAGAAGGAACTCCATGACAGCAATGGAAACAAGAGACCCGACTTCCTATGCATGGGGAGACACGGGAACCCCTAACAGATTTAATAATTCTGAAAATATATTTTTTTCTGTTTTATCTGAGAAACTATTCAGAAGGGTGCTGTGACCGCAGGCAAGATCATTGATCATCTCTATATGATGACTTAATGGAGACACATAAACATTTATGATTTATTTCTTCCTAGCTGACACCCAGGCAGTTCAGACAAAAGACTGACAAGTAGAGAGAACCCAGCCTTTAGCTCTGGTGCTGTTTGGTGGGGTCTGGTTTATCTTTCTAGTCTAGGCTGTCTGGCCTCTCTTTCTCTTCCCTGTCTGGTTACTCTCTGTACTCAGTTAACACAAAGCATTGTCACAATGCTTCTTTCTTTAAAAAAATTATTGGTTATTTTATTTATTTACATTTCAAATGTTATCCCCCTTCCTGATCACCTCTTCCCCCAAGCACACACTTTATCCTATTCCCCTCCTCCCCTGCTTCTAGGAGGGAGCTCCCCCATCTACCTGTCCACTCCCACCTCATGGCTCTAACAGTCCCCTATGTTGGGGCATCGAGTCTCCACAGGACTAAGGGCCTCCCCTTCCATGATGTCAGATAAGGCAATTTCTGCTACATAAGCAGCCAGATCCATGGAGGGCCATGTGTACTCTTTGGTCGGTGGTTTAGTTCCTGGGAGCTCTGGAGGGTCTGGTTGGTTGCTATTGTTGTTCTTCCTGTGGGGTTGCAAACCCCTTCAGCTCCTTCAGTCCTTCCCCTGATTCCTCCACTGCTGATGGTTGTCTCTGAGTGCATCTGTATTGGTCAGGCTCTGGTAGAGCCTCTCAGGGGACAGCCATACCAGGCTTATGTCAGTAAGCATTTGGCAGCATCAATAATGTCTGGGTTTAGTGTCTATAGATGGGATGTGTCCCTAGGTTGGGCAGACTCTGGATGGCCTTTCCTAAAGTTTCTGCTCCACTCTTTGTCCCTGCATTTCCTTTAGACAGGAACAATTCTGTGTTAATATCTTTGAGATGGGTGGATGGGCCCATCTCTTAACCTGGGGCTGTGCCTAACCACTGGATATGGTCTCTACAGGTTTTCTTTCCCCTTTGTTGGGCATTTTGCCTAATGCCATTCCTGTTGGGTCCTGTGAGCCTCTTGATTTCCTGGCATCTGGGACTTTCTAGTGGCTATCCCTGGTTCCCCTCCCCTATTACTACATACCTCCTTTCAATTTCCTGACCCTCTGTACTTCTCCCCTGTCTCCTCCAACATCTGATCCTATCCCCCTTTTCCCCTCCCCTCCTCTCCTTCCCAGGTGCTTCCCTCCCTCTACCTCCCATGATTATTTTGTTCCCCCTTCTAGGTAGTACTGAAGCATCCACACTTTGGTCTTCCTTCTTCTTGAGCTTCTTATGGTCTGTGAGTTGTATCGTGGGTAATCCAAGCTTTTTTCCACTCATATCCACTTCTCAGTGAGTGCATACCGTGTGTGTTCTTTTGTGATGGGGCTACCTCACTCAGGATGATTATGCTGATACCTAAGCCACATAAATATCCAACAAAGAAAGAGAACTTCAGACCATTTCCCTTATGAATATTGATGCAAAAATACTCAACAAAATTCTCAAAACTGAATCTAAGAACACATCAAAAAAACCCCAAAAAACCCCAAAAAACAAACAAAAAACCCCAAAACAAAACAAAACAAACAAACAAACAAAAACCAAACCAAACCAAAAAAAACCCAAAAAACCATTCATCATGATCAAGTAGGCTTCATCCCAGGGATGCAGGGATTGTTCAATATGTGGAAATCCATCAATGTAATCCACTACATAAACAAACTCAAAGGAAAAAGTAAACACATGATCGTCTCATTAGATGCTGAGAAAGCATTTGACAAAATTCAACACCCCTTCATGGTAAAAGTCTTGGAAAGATCAGGAATTCAAGGCCCATACCTAAACATAATAAAAGCAATTTACAACAAACCAATTAACAACCCCTTGTACCTTTCTTCTAGCTAGTAATGTGTAGTTTTATAGGTGATAGATAAAAATGTATGGAGGAAAGTCTTGGCTGGAGTAAGATAGCAATGATGGCAGAACATAGTCTACAAGCAGAATAAATGTCTGTAATGGGCACGACTCATGTGCACAGACCTGTGTCTTGTCCTACTGCAAGTGCTCTGGTTTAGTTCTGCATCTGGATTTCTGTCAACTCCTGCACACCAGACTGATTCACTCAGTTTCCTTTTAGAGGTTTAGTGCATTTGATGAGTAATATTTCTCTAGAACTCAAGACCAGTGCGGTGGCAATCATGGCTGTAAGTACATCCAAGAGATGAGACAGGTAGTAAGATTGGTGTGGTGTGGTCTGCTGGTGTCCAGTCTTTCTTACTGTGTAAGAAATGTCAGCAGAGCTCACAGAATATCCCCCCCCCCCAGTATATTAAGGTGGAAAAAGAAAACTTGAGGTAGGATATTCTGTAAAGCAATGAGTTTGTTATGTTCTCCTTCTCTGCTTACTGAAGATTCCCATTGCTTCTGCAGCTTTTCAGCAGATGAGATGACCTTCTCATTCCTTAAAAGAAAATGCAGGTTCTTCAAGACCACCACACGCATACTAACAGATGGTTTAAGATGTGGTCTTCTTTGATATGAAACCATGGGGTCCTGAATAACCATCTGTTCACCCTGAGAGCAGATATTGCTCTTTTTTTTTTTTTTGACAAGGAAAGCTTGAAGAAAAGGGCAGCAGTGCAGGGATGCTGTAACCCACCACACCTCTCGCTCTGACAGAAAGAAGCTGGACTTCTCTGGAAGCCTTGCCAGCTCTCATCAGCTGCTAGACAAGGGTCCTCTCGAGGCATCGAAGAAGAAATTGTCATTAGGGTGTAATGGGGTGGAGAAGAAACAATGAAAGAGATGGAGACAGCATGACTCCAGATCAGCGCGGGTGCTCAAATGGTGAAAGGCTACTCCGGTCCATCTCCACACCACCGAGCAAACTGATGCTTGTGTTGTGTGAGCACAGTGTGTTCTGGTAGACTTGGGGCTCATAGGCTCAGGCCTGGTCTCCCCACTTTCAGCTCTATAGACTGCACAAGCATCCTAAGATCTCGAAGTCCCCTTCCTCAGCCCTGGCTTGCCCAGAAGCCATTTGGGTTTAAAAGAGCTAAGAATCTTGATTGGTAACATTTTCCAGTTTCCATGTTGTGACGACTCCCTCACTTGTAGTTTCACATTCCCAAGAGTTGTGGCTTGCAAAATTCCAGGATGTTTAATAATATATTCATCAACGGTCTCAAATACATCGATACTGAATATAATAAAGAATTTGACTCACAGGGCAGTAAAAAGGGTTGCAGAAACAATGTATGTGACGTCCTCAGCATCCTGGATCTGGAATATAACAAATTCTTTCAATCCATAACAACTTTAATTGGTTATCGCTGGATACCAGTATTTTGGGACTATTGGTTTTAATGGTTGTACCTCTGACTTCAAGGTAGAAGAAGGTACCACATCTCACCAAAAGTTGTGATTGAAAATGCCCATTCTAAGGATGAAACTGATATTTCTTTTCCTGAGGCAATCCCTGTGGAGTGCACAGCATTTTTTTTTTAAGAAGAGAGGGATGTTTAATGTGTGAAACACAGCTTCCAAAGAAACGATTAACTGATGCTTTAAAAGCACTCAGAATCTTTACAGACAATTACTTTATTTTGGAGTTTGGAAGCTCTTCTGCCAATTCTTGAGCACTTTTTTTTTTAATAGTCTTCTATGCTGGTCCTGTACTCTTTTCATTAGTTGTCAAGCTTCATGTCAGAACCTACCTGATGCATGTTTTGTTTTCACAAGCCATTATCAAAGAAAGCATATTATCAGCAATGTTCTCTTGCACCTTTTCTTAGCCACCACCGTGTTCTGGAAACACCTCTGTCTTTTCTGGTTGCTATAACATGTTACTACTTTAGGCACTCCAATCTAAACGTCTACGCTAATGCCTGATGGTCAACATCCTGGTGGCTCCATTGGAAGCTCAATCTGAGATTAAGGGGCTAGAAGTAGAGCCTACACGATTATGTTTACATCCTCTCTTCTGTTTTTCTTTGTAAGATCGTCCACGATAAAGTCACTAGAAGAGCCATAGCTCACTCCATCGTTGAGCAGCTTTGGCTCTATTAGCTTTTTATGAGGGGAGGGGAGGACTGGTAGTGCCTAGCCTTGGCGTGTCTCTAAGGAGTTACCCTAAAGATGTCATCTCTTGGGAAGTGCCTGGAAATAGAGTGGGGGCACTGCAGATACTCCCCTTTTCTACCCTACCTGTCATTGCATTGAATGTCTAGGCTCAAACTGACCAATGTTTCTCTTCTCGGCTCCACATCTAGTTTCTTGTCCTACGGTGTCTATTGTAGGACTCTAGCTCACCATCAAAAGCTCACAGCTTCCAGTGGACAAACAAATCAGGTACTTATCCGAGTGAGTGATAACAGCAAATGTGGAGCTAATGAAGAATCTATCTTCTGTCTTATCCTCTCTCTTCAGTTCTTTTGAACTCTCAAGACAGGCAGAAACAGACAAAGGCTCCTACCAAGGAAAAATCAAGCTAGGAAACAAATTATTCTTTTTCCCCTTTGTGGATGCCTCCACCTTTAAAAATGAATATTCTTGAGGCTCTCTCATTAGAAGTAGGGAGAGATTGGCACTTTGATTTTCCCTCTCTGTAGGATGTTTCACTACCAGCCCTATGCCATGTAGGAAATGGGCATCCTGCTATTTCCTCCCACAGTTGTGGTAGATGGTGGGTAGTTGTGTTGATTTCCTAGGGCTGCAAAAGAACCGTAAAGAAGCCTAAGTATATGGACACTGGGAGTCTGGATAACAATTCTCGAGGCTCAGTGTTTGTGTCCTTAGGGTCAGTTACTCCTGCTCCTCCTGCTCCCCCCGCCCCAATTCCTCCTTGTTGTTACTCCTCCTCCTCCTCATCCTTTCTCTTCCACCTCTACCTTGCTTTTCTTTTTGCCTTGTCATTCTGCACGTTCTCCTCCTTCTTTTGGTTGTTTTCTTGAGATAGGGTCTCATTGTGAAGGTCAGAAGGATCTCAACCTCATGCAATTCACCTGCCTTCACTTCTCCAAGTGATGGGATATCATTAAGTACACCCTTACCTAGCTATAGTTGATTTTTATTAAAACCCTCTTTTTTGGTAAATAGATGGCCATCTTACTTTTTGTCTTAACATCATTCTCTCTTTTTGTACTAGGTCCAGTTTTCCTCCTCTTATGAAGCTAACAGTCTTATTAGTTGGGGCCATTCTAATGGCCTCAGCTTAATTTAATTGAGTCTTAAAAAGTACTGTCTCCAAATATAGTCACATTCTGAAGGATTTGACATTAGGGCTTCAATATATAAGTGGACGGAGATTGTCACAATTTGATTTTTCACAATTGAATTTATCTCTCAATTTTGATGACACAAAAGGACTAAAGTTATGTTCACTGGAAGTAGAAATAGCAGACCCAAAGCATTTTTGAGACATTTCCATTGTCTACATCATCAAAATAGTTGAAAATCTGAAACATAATAAATAGAATTTTGTTGCACAAATGGCAGAAGCAGCTAAAAAGAATGAAGGAGAACATTATGAAACATTGGAAACAACCAGAAGTCAGCAAAGGAGACATCACAGTGAAGAATGGAAACATCAAATTCTCTGAAACTAAAGATAAAAATCTCCATTATACCCAACAAAAATAAGAAAATGAGACCCTGAAGTGAAAACAGTCTAGTATCTGGTCACAGTGGCTCAGGAGCTTAATCCTTGTACACAGGAGGCAGGAGCAGTTGAAACTTCATCAGTTCAAGGGTAGTTGGTCTACCCTGTCTCAGATAAAAACTGCCAAGACAATAAGCCTCAACTGAACAACAAAAACCAACCAAACAAAATACCCCACTAAAGAGAATATTTTTAAAATGACTTGGCATTACGTAAATTGTTATGGCAGTGCACATCAGGAGTGCAGAAGTTCTTAGATTACTCATATTTAGTATCTGTTCTAATTTATATTATAGCTTATTTAATATTAATATATTAATAATAATATAATAATTTATATTATAGCTTATTTAATGCTTTAGTTTTCCTCTTCCTCTTCTTTTTGTCCTTCTTCTCACCTTAATATAATGTTTGTTCAACTCAAAAGTTGGACCCCTTTGTTCTTGTTTACTGTTTTCAGACCTAGTAGTTGAATTATCTCAATTTGTGAGCTCTGTACCCTTCACTTAAATAATCAAGCTTTTAAGAAAAAAATCCATTGAAACAATCTTATTAAATGAATAAATTGTGAAAGTTTTCTCCATGAACTTGATCTTTGATAGATGCCATTATAAAAAAAAAATGTCTGAAAGTCATGCGAAGAAAAGAGTGAAGAGTAGCTTGGGAAAACAATAAAAAAACCAGTATTTTTCTGCATTCCAAATATGCCTCTTTTAAAAAGAAATGATTGGAATTCTTAGTTATGAGAACTTAGAGAATGTTGTACATGTGAGTGGGTATGTGTGTGTTTAATAAAATACTGTAAAGACTAAAGTTGTTATTATTTCTCAGAGCACTGCTCTTTATCTCATTTTAGAAATACTTGAAAGAGACAGGAAGATATTTGCTTTTCATGTCTCTTGCATGAAGTAGAGCTGTAGCAAGAGTGATAAAGATGGTTGGAGAGGGAAAGGCTCTTCTGAGAGGCTAGAGGTTTGCCAAATGAAAGCCATGGCTTGAAGTGGCTAGAGGAGAGATGTGCTATTTGTTTTTATAAATCCAGCGAGACTTACATTGTCGGAGTTATTTATAACTAGTAGTAGTTTGGGGCATGTAATAGTCCACCCTTTGTGTTGATGAAGACTTTGGGAAACATGGTCTGTAGTCTACAAACATCTAGGGAACTCATTAACCTCTGTGTCCCTGGCTCCCCAAGATTCTGATCTAGTATGTGATGTGCAAAGACCTGGGTATATCTGGGTGGTTCTGAAGCACGTTCAGGTCTGGGAACTGCTGTCTTGAGAAATACTCTGCTCACTGATGATATATTCCTACCAAGCTGGACCTGAATGTCTGTGACTTTCTCTCATTCTCTCTGTTGTTCTCCTTCAACAACTACCTGTTGGGCTCAGAAAGAAGCCAGATATCCTTTTACATGGATATCCTATCAAGCCCAGAAAATGGTGTGTGTGTGTGTGTGTGTGTGTGTGTGTGTGTGTGTGTGTGTGTGTGTGTGTATCTACAGTGGGGAGACGAGGGAGAGGCAGAGACAGATGTGGACAGAGACAGAGAGACAGACAGGATTTGTCTTCAATAAAATTATTCCAATTGACCTTTTAAAGGTTATACTGATAATTTGACTGCATAGCATTCAAACAGATGCATTTTCCCACCCACCAGTATGACAGGATAATACTATCTAGTTTTAGAAAGCTCAAAATTTTTAGTGTTTCTGTGTTAGGGACATAGCTCCCTGATAGTGTTCTTGCCCAGTATGATGTACGCTGGGTTCAATCCTCCTTACCAACAAACAAAATCAAAAGGATCAGTGTTTCTGTCTGAATGCTGTGACTTGCTAGCCCTTTGGTCAAGTTTGTAATATACCATCCCTTAATAACATTTTAGAATAGAATCAACATTCAGTCATCTTGAATGTCCATCTGTACTTTGTATATTCTTCCTTTTTCTCCATCATCCCCTTATTCTCATCAGCTCATGAGGACAGGTAAGGCCCCAAAGGATGTTGTGGACTATTTGAGTTCATCGATTAACATAAATTTTAATTTTGAATCAAAACAGGTCCCATACTAGTGGGATGGCTCAGTGGGTAAAGGCTCCAGCCACCGAGGCTGACCATGAATTTGATCCTTGAAACCGACATGGTAGAAAGAGAAAATTAGACCCCACGAGTTGCCTTATGGCCTTCACATATGCACTGTGTTGCTTGAGCGCTCCGCCCATGTACACATAAAAAAGATTTATAATAAAACACAACAATAATGACAAACCCCAGAAGTCTGTGACAGCTATTCTCAAGAATTCTGGGCTCTCGTCTTTATTTTTGGAAATTATTGAGGATCTAAAGATTTTCTGCTTTTATGTGTCATACCAATTCATAGTGGCCCTATTAGAAATTAATACAAAAATTTAAAAACACTAATGTAGTTACTAAAATTACAAAAGAAAACCCATTGCAGGTTAACATAATATCGTGGTTTGATGAAAAATTGCGTTTTTGAAAACAAAAATAACCATGTCACTGCTTGATGCTTCTATAAACTTCTCTCGTGCCAGGAGACCGGCCAGTTCACGATTTGAGTCTGCTAATTCCATCACAATATCTGTTCTGTGTACTATCTGGAGAACAATAAGAGTGTAATAAGAGTGAAGGGGGCAAGAGTGAACTGGAGTACTTGTGGTTTTGATGGTTAGCACCTCCAGAAGACATCTTGGGGAATCCCAAAGATCCCCAGACTTTGAGAGCTGCTGACCTAAATTATGTTCATTAGGAATCCATTGTCTCAGGACTTTGCAGTTCTCTACTTCTCGGCACTAATGAGATGAGCAGATGGGAATGTTTACACTCTTTCACTGACATTAAGAAAGAAGTTGATGGCAGAGGCGTCTCCAAAGGCATTCACTCAACTTTCTTGTGAGAAACCTATTCCCCAAATAAATGAGAACATGGAAAGGAAAAAGAAGTTTTCAAGTTGTTTGCCTGAATAAATAAATATAAAAAGAAATGAAAAGAAATTTTGGTCAGAGCTACCTATGTAACAAATGCCCGCGGGCAGAGTTCTGTCTCACTCCGAAGAAAGCTCCTCTAAATGGGGTTGCCAATTAAGCTTTGAAATGGGATTGGCCCAGGGCAACCCACAAAAGGTATGGCCTGGTGGCCCTGGTGCAGTGAGGGCCGTGTCTTAAAGCATTAATTTTTGTTTTAACAATGTTCTTAGTAAGATGTGTCCTAATTAATTGGGTCTCAGCCCACTAGTTATATAGAACCCGGCTATAGGAGGATGTGATAAAGGGGCCCAGAATCTAGGGAGAGTGTTAGGAAGTTCAGTTCCCTCTTTGTGGTT
Source organism: Rattus norvegicus (assembly GCF_021556685.1). NCBI lineage: Eukaryota > Metazoa > Chordata > Mammalia > Rodentia > Muridae > Rattus > Rattus norvegicus. The sequence goes on from NC_141553.1 coordinate 33,209,597, forward strand.
ATGGAAATCTCCCGTCAAGGGGAGTCTCCTCTGGCCTTCCTATGCATGCGCCTGCTGTGCTGAAGACATTTTTTTTTAATATATCTAATTCTATTTTATTTTTGGCTTAACCCGTTCTTATAATTTTTACGTTTTGAGAAATTATTTATGATCTTTTATGTTAAGAATTTACAAAAGCGTCATCCTCCATCATTTAAGAAAAAAAAAGTTTGGATTTTTAATACAAGTGACGAACCTTGTGTGTGAGTCCAGGAGATTGTCCTGGGTTTCTCTTTGATAGTCCTGCCACACGAGTGACATGCGTTCAGACAACTTTCATGAGTTTTTAAAAGAAGCCACACCCGGCCACTCTCTGTACTAACACTCACCGAAAACCTCAATAATCAGAAATTCTTGGATGAGTTTTTCTTTGAACAGCGTGCACTCAGTCTGGTGAGCATCTGTTTTTCCCATGATGCCCTAAATAGGCCAGTCTCTTCCCCTCTCTGTACACTTTAGAGTTCTGTCACTAGAGGGCGGTAACCCACATTGATGTCTCAAGTGGCAACAATTTACTCAAATCTTTTATCTTCAAGGTCAAACTAGAAAACTTGCCTCCAACACTGTTCCTTTCAAATTTAACATATTTTCAGTTTTAAGGAAATCAGATTTCATATAGTTGTTTCGGATTATATTGTAGACTCGGTTTTTAAGAGAATAATAGAAATAGGGACCAAAGATTTTATTTTCTTTATTCAGCACAAAATTTGTTTATTCTTTACTGCATACTGAGATGAGAATAGTTTCAAGACAGAAGATACTCCATAAATATGCAAATGTAGATATTGAAGAAAATAGCGAAGAATTTAATATCTTGCACCTAAGTTTTATGTATAATCTCATTTTAATTGATGTTTTCCTCTTACTATAATGAAAAACCCCTCACTGCTAAAGCTAATTCTGCTATTTTTCTCTCATGGTTGGAAAAATAATGCATATGTTGTGGAAAACTCAGAAAAAATATTTAAAGGTAAACAGTAATTATCCCATAACCACAACTCACAATAATATTTTGGTATATTTGTTTTATGCTTTTTATACATAATTCCATGTATGATATGCATAGATATAAAAATAAAGTTTTGTGTGCTAGTTTGAAAAAACAGTGAAAAACCATTGATTTTTTTCCCCAGGGGTCATTGACATTACTTTGAATGTAATTTTAGGGACTGTCTTTTTGCTGTAACTAACAATGTGACAAACATCTACAGTCATAACCTTTTAAAAAATACAGCTGATGACTTTCGTAGAACAGATATCTTTAAGTGGAATTATTTGTAGATGAAAAACATGATCTATTCTTAAGGATTTTGACATATACTATTTAATAATCACTTTCTAGAAAGGTCTTTCTCGCCAACTAAAACAAGAGATCTCTGAGAATCTCCAACTACGCTCTCATTAGTGTGCTCAGTGTTTCGTCTTCCCTCAGGGCTAGCAAAGCCGATTGGTTACTCAGTGCATTGGTTACAGTGTTATCAGTGCACCGGTTACAATGTTACCCACTGCATCTCATAATGCAGCCTTCTGTAGTGCCAGGGATATTGGCAACTTTCTAAGCTCAGTCATTTTCATTTCCTTTTCTTTTCTTTTTTAAAAATAGATTGATGGTGTTTTTAAAAAAAGATTTCTGTATATGAATACTCTGTAACTGTCCTCAGACACACCAGAAGAGGGCACTGGTTCCCATTACAAGTGGTTGTGAGCCACCATGTGGGTGCTGGGAATTGAACTCAGAACCTCTTCAGGAGCAGTCAGTGTTCTTAACAGCTGAGTCATCTCTCCAGCCCTTCCTTTGCTTTTCTATGAGTTACTTTTTCATGACTGTGTCTCAGTTAGGGTTTCACTGCTGTGAGCAGATGCCATGACCAAGGCAAACTCTTATAAGGACAAAATTCAGAGATTCAGTTCCTGGTCATCAAGGCAGGAGCGTGGCAGCATCCAGGCAGGCATGGAGTAGGAGGAGCTGAGAGTTCTACATCTTGTTCTGAAGGCAAAAAGGAGAAGACAGATTCCACGTAGGTAGGACAAAGATATTAAGGCCCACACACCCACTTCAACAAGGCCACACCTATTCCAAAAAGGCTACACCTTCTAATAATGCTATTCCCTGGGCCAAGCATATACAAACCATTACAATGACTTTTGCCCATGTTTAAATTCAATATAAATTTAAGAATTTTATATTATTTATCGATATTGCAGTTCATCCAAACTTGTTGAATTAAACATTGCCACACATACAATGTTGCCATTTGATATGAACTGGAAATCCAGCCTCGACACGCCCCAGGGAGTCTTAAAACACATCATCCACATCAAACTTCCACTAAATTCCAAAGGAGGTGATGGTCATTGTACAGCCAGTAAAAGTCTCAACCTTCAATTTCTCCACTAAGAGATTTCCCTGTGAGGCTAGCATTAGTCCTGTCTGGCCTCAAAATCAGCTAAGAAGATTTTAATGTGTGTCAAGCATGCCAGCATAGGCAGTGGAAGGTCTGGTGCCTGCCTTCCAGATTCTGTCTCTGAATGGAAGTCAATTTCAGTTGTAACTCCTTTTACTCCATCCAGGCTGCGGAGTATTAATAGCTCTTTTTCTTTCACCAACACAGCTTGTTCACCAGTCATCAGCATCCTGGTATGTTTCTGATCCCGCTGTGCCCTGCCTTACATCAAAAAGAGAAAAATCTCGCTTAAAACACCCCTTTAAAAGCACAGAAATTCTATTATTGTGCTTCCTGTTCTTTTCTGGGGCTCTTAGCTCAAGGTCAAGTGAGAGGTCCTTAGCAAAAAGAAGCCTAGAAAACCTAGCCTTTTCTCCACTAGGGTGTCCTGGGAACATTCCTGCCTGTCCTCTGAGGGTCTCCATCAGATCCAGCTGGTATGGTTTCCTTGGGGAAGCCTTCTGTTTCCTAGTGTGAGTGAGTGAGTGAGAGTGCGAGTGAGTGGTGAATTTCTTTGTACGTTCCAGAGGGGGTGCTTGATTCATACTTCTTTGGCTCTGCCAGCAAAACTTTCTGGAAGTTCTCTTCCTTTCCCAGCGGCATCATATTTCTAATAGCACACTCACAAAATCCCTTCTACCAGGTGCCAGGGGCTTGGGACCTCCATTGTCTTTCTTGATCTCCGGATGGCTTTGTTTATGGGTGTGTGTGTGTGATATAGAGCCACCTGGCCCATGAAACTCAAAGCCTCATATGTAGGATTGCAGTGTCCAGCGTGGGCCAATTTATGTTATATTCTTAACAGTTGAAACAATATATGAGATGTAGCTTCAAAAGCCTACAAGACTAATCTTCCTCACCAGGGTCCAGGTCCTCACATGTGCTGGAGAGTCTCCAAGGCTCCAGTTGGAGGCATGAGACCCTGAGTAGATGGTCAAGTAAATGTGGGAGATGAAGGGGACTGCAGATGTCCACGATCGTTCCAAGATCTTAATCTTTTCCATCTCTGAAGCCTAATGACTTTGTAGTAGTGGAAGAATTTGGGCGAGCATCCTGTTCTAGCACTGTATGTGTCGCAATGCCTAACTCAAAGTGACTGGCAGTGGAAGCCATTGTAATGGCCAGAAGTGTGACGTGATTTTTAAAAGGGCGAAGATTGAATGGAAATGTATTTGTTTGCATCCGTTTTTCTTGTTGGACAATTGTTAGTATTCCCTATGCCTGGACATGGTGTTTGCTCTTGGGTGAATAGTTTCTAGCTATTGGGCCAGTGAAATCTCTGTCTCTAAGGGAGCTGGAATTTTTTTAAAAAGAAATATGCATAATTGAAAAACTTAATAGCATATAGCACAGGAAAGGCTGACTAGAAACACACACAGTATATAAGGGAGCCTACGGATTGTGTGCCAACCAATTGGCGATGTTGATAGTGTACCTGGAGAAAAGGGAAGGAGGGTCACAGAAGCATCTGAGTGCCTTCTGTGGACTGAAGAGTCTATAAAGCATCTTGTACTCACTATCTCCCTCCCTCCCTCCTTCCCTCCCTCCCTCCTTCCCTCCCTCCCTCCTCCCCTTTCTCCCTTCCTTCTTTTCTTCATTTTTCCCTTGACACCCCCCACCCCTCTCTCCTCTCATTCTCTCTCTCTCAAACCCCCTCTCCAATCCTTCCTACCTCTCTTTCTCCTCAGAAAAGGGGAGGCTTCCCTTGGAAATCCACTCCCCTTGGTATGTCAAGTTGCTGTAAAATTAGGTACATCTTCTCTTATTGTGCCTAAGCAAGGCAGCCCAGTTAGGGGACAGTGATACGAAGGCAGGCAACAGAGACAGAGACAGCCTTGCTCTTTCTGTTAGGAGTCCTACATGAAGACTGAGCTGCACAACTCTTACACATGTGCAGAGGGCCCCTAGGTCCATCCCATGCATGGTCTTTGTTTGGTAACAAGCCTCTGTGGGCACAGGTTAGTTGATTCTGTACGTTTTCTTGTCATGTCCTTGATCTTTCCAACTCCTTCAATCCTTCCTTCCTCTCTTCAGTAGGATTCCCCAGGTTCTGCCTAATCTTTGACTGTGGATCTCTGCATCTGCTTCGATTTGTTTCTGAGTGAAGCCTCTCAGGTGGGTGTCAATAGGTATAGCAGAATATCATTAATAGTGGCAGGGGTGAACCCTTTCTCATGGCCTAGGTCTCCAGTTAAGCCAGTCATTGGTTGACTATTCCCTCAATTTCTGCTCCATCTAAACCCCTGCACATCTTGTAGTCAGGAAAAAATATGGGTCTAAGGTTTTATGGCTGGGTTAGAGTCTCAGTCCCTCCACTGGAAGAATTTTCTGGTTACAGGAGATGGCTAGTTTAGGTTCCAAATCTCTCATTGCTAGGAGTCTCAGTTATAGTCTACCTCAAAGATTCTTGGGAGTTTCTATTGTTCTAGGTTTCTAGATTGCCTTGGACATGCCCTCCCCCTTCCAGTTCTCTCTCCCTGTACTCTCTCCTTCCGACTTCCCCCCACTTGACCCCCCCTACTCCCCTCCCTATAATCTTCCCCCACCCAGTTCCACCCTCCATGTCTATGATGTCACAGAGGGATTCCAGTGACCTCCATGGGCTGTCTTTGTTACTTAGCTTCTTTGGTTCTGTGGATTGAGGCATGGTTAGCCTGTACTTTATGGTTAAGCTCCACTTATAAATGTGCATGTACAGTGCATGTTCCTTTCGGTCTGGGTTAACTCACTCAGGATTTTTCAGGTTTATCCATTTGCCTGCAAATTTCATGATGTCCTTGTTTTTTTGTTTTTTGTTTTTTTTTTTGTTTTTTGTTTTTTGTTTTTTTATTGCTGAGTAGTATTCCGTTGTATGAATGACCCAATTTTTTAAACCCATTCTTCAGTTGAGGGACATCTAGGTTGTTTCTAGTTTCTGGTTATTATGAATAAAGCTGCTATGAACACAGTGGAGCAAGTGTCTTTGTGGTATGGTGGGTAGGTGCCAAGGGTGGTATAGCTTGGTCTTGAGGTAGAATTATTCCGAGTTTTCTGAGAAGCCACCACATTGATTTCCACAGTGGCTGTATAAATTTGGATTCCCACCAGCAGTGGAGGAGTGTCCTCTTTGCTCTACACCCTTTCTAGCTTGTTCTGTGGCTTGAGTTTTTTTTATCTTGGCTATTCTAACCGGTGTTAGATGGAATGTCAGAGAAGATTTGCGTTTCCCTGATGGTTTAAGGACATTGAACATTTCTTTAATTGCTCCTCAACTGTTAGAGATTCCTGTGTTGAGAATTCTAGGTTTGGATCTGTACCCCATTTTGCATGCGGGTACCTGTGCTCACATGTGAAGGTCAAAGGACAATTTTGTGAGTCATTTCTCTTCTGCTTTTATAGGTGTTCTGAGGATTAAACTTACATCCCTAGGTTTGAAAGACAAATGCTATTACCCACTGAGCCATCTTGCTAGCCCAAGTTACATTTATTTATTTATTAAAGTTTACAATACTTAAAGTTTATCTTACAGCAGCAGAAAATTCTGAATTGGATCATTGGCCTTGGATTATTGGAGACAAAGATCAGGATTGGGAATGGGACAGTTTTGACCTCTGATGAAAGTATAAGTGGGCAGATAAATATCTGAGCTTCTGTCTTGGGTTCATAAATGAGACAGGAAATGGAAGGAAAAGTCATGGGTAGAGGAGGAAGGGGCAGTTGTTGAGGTCGTGTTTTCTGAACTGGAGAGCAGAACCAAGGTGGTGCTGGAGATGTAGAGAAAGTCATTATCGAACATTGGGGTTGTTTGAATGTGTAGTACTAAAGGAAACCACTCAGGGAGTAAGGTTTGTGGGGCTGAGAGTAGCTTCTCTTGAGCATTTAAGATGGAGAGGGGAAAGAAGAGAGAGGGAAGGGGAGGGAGAGGGGGAGGGGGAGAGTGAGGTGGAGGCAGAGGAAGAGGGAGGGGGAGGAGGAGGCAGAGGGAGAGGAAGAAGGAGGGGAGGGGGGAGGGAGGGGGAGGAGAGGAGGAGTAGGAGGAGTAGGAGGGGGAGGAGGAGTAGGGGAGGAGGGGGAGGGAGAGAGCCATGCAGGAAGGCCACTGGGATGAGAAAGTTTCTGCTTGGGTGGTGATGGTACATGAGGAAGGAGGTGAGGAGGGCTCAGGATTTCCTGAGAGATAACAATTAGTTTTTCAGTTTTCATTAGAACACTGGTACCTACTTATTTAGAAGTCTCCCTATGGCCTTACTTCCAGGTATCCATGAACATGCAGGCTGTGGACTTTACTTACGAGTGATGACAATAGGCTACATTAAACTGGTACCAGTCAGGATTTATTTTTAGAGTCCTCATGCAGTATGACAAAAGCTACTGTACTCTGAATACTTATCCTTATACCCACACATAAATGCAGCTCTAATCTTTCATCAATGAAGCTCCATTTGGAACAGACAGAGACTACCACAGAGATCCACAACTGCCCAAAAGGTAGAGGATAAGTAACTGTGGCATGGCCAGCCCTAATTGGTACCTCTCAGATACAACTCCTACATGTAAAGCTTGGGGAATATTGTACAAAACAAGGAGGAAAGATAGTATGATTAGCACACCTGGTGCTAGTGTCTTTTATTTATGACAAAGAAGCTGCACCATGAAGTTTCAACAACATGGCTGCTTGAACCAGCCTGCGCAGTGATAGTACCAGCTGACATAGCATCACATGGAGATAGGAGAAAATTCACAAGGCCCTACCCCTAAATGAAGAACCTCAGGCCATCAATGGCTGCTAAGAGGAGATTCATCTTCTACTCTGGGGATGTTAAGCCCCCCTGATAGGTTACCAATATCAGTAGTTCCCTCTAAACACGTACATAAGAATAATACTAAATGATCAGTAAGGTGTGTGTGTGTGTGTGTGTGTGTGTGTGTGTGTGTGTGAGAGAGAGAGAGAGAGAGAGAGAGAGAGAGAGAGAGAGAGAGAGAGAATTATAGAGGAGATCACGAACTTGAGAAGGAGTTATAGGGGACATAAAAGGAATCGGAAGTAAAGATGAAGGGAATACTATAAATACAATACTTAACTATAAAATTCTCAAAACAAAAATTTAAATTCTAAAAAGTGTAAAAGCATGAGGGACAATTTGTGTACTGACACCCATACTGCCCTTGTATTACACCTGCCTTTAGGGTGGTTATTATAATTACTTTCACATTGCCTTTTGCTCTGTTGCTTCATGGAGGCTAAGGATACAGATCAGAGTTGGACATAGTAGGCATGACGTCATCTTCACTTTCAGGACTGCAGCTCCATGATCTTAAGGTGTTAATAAAATATGAGGTTCACATTTAATAATAATCAATTCCAATTTCCTAATCTGTCAGTGTAGAACTTATATTAAAACATATTTATTGATTTGAAATTTCTACCTTTTTTCTCTAAAATACCTTATCCCATTTAGAACTCTTTTCATACTGCTGTGATTCATCTCCTTAGACAAATCATTTATAGGAAAGGAAGTAATTTTGGCTCTGCTGGATGGTTTTCTATCACACTTCTTATTAACTCTCCTTTCTAGAATGACAAACATCTCTGAGAGTTACTAGATGCAAAAGAAGTGTAGGAAAGGAGACCAATGAGTCAGTATTTTATCAGGATTTGGGGTAACTTTGAAACTCTTATTTTCAAAAGAACCAAAGACTTCTATGATTTCAGAGAACATGCTTCTTCTCCCACAGGTAAAGGGAACTTTGTTGAAGCTCACATTTCATCATGGATTCCTCTATGGCTTCAAGTTGCTTCCAATTGGTAAATCTTGTCCATGAGAACTTCCCGGAGGGAAACAGTTAACACTTAGTTGCGTGAAGAGCCACGCTTGTTGATATAGCTCCAAGAGTTAAACCTATTGAAACCTAAAACCACCAGAAAATTAACCAACCTGATTCGGCATCTGGGATACTTTCTACTGCTATGACAAACTATCCGATGGAAAGTGTCCTAAAGGACAAAGGATTTGTTTTGGCTTGTGCTTTCAGCCCATCATCACTTGGCTCCTTTGCCCCTCCCCGGGTAAGGCACAGCAGCATAGTAGAGCCGTCTGACTGACCTCACATTGGTTAAAAGAGAGGTGATGAGGGAGAGGAAAAGAATGGGAAGAGGATAGAGTTCCTTATTGAATGCTGCACAGGAGACCTGTTCTCTCCAACTAGGTCCTCACTCCTGATTGGATTACCTCCCGATAGTCCAGTAGATGATGAAGCCACCAATGGATTCATCTCCAGACAGTACCAGAGTCTTTGTGATCCAGTCAGCTACCCAAACCCTTACCTGTAACCATTGCTTCACTGGAGCCAATGTTTCAACACATGAGCTTTGCGGGGCACACTTCAGATCCAAACTGTACTGGGGATATTCCAATGATGTTTGTTGACCTTCTTCCATCACCAGATTCTCTAATGGCTCTTAATTATCCATGGACCAATACCTTTATTATGGTAGCACTTAATCTCTCCATCTTCCTCTCTGCCTCCCTTTCTTGATTTTGCTCATTGATGTGGGCTGGCTTAGACTGCAGACTTTGTTACAGATAAAGAATATAATTTTCTTTTTGCTGTACTTGTGTTGACATGGTTATCACTGTGTCCCCACCATTTGGAGCAGGTTTGAAAAGCCAACCCAAGTCATTCTTTGTGTGTGTGTGTGTGTGTGTGTGTGTGTGTGTGTGTGTGTGTGTGTGTTGGGGTGGGGTCTTGGTATGCTGTTTGTTATAGCTAAATTCTTAGCTTTTAATTGTAGATATAAGATGTGCTTATCCAACATGAAAACGTTAGAGGTGAATTTTCTCACATCCTATAAGGTTGCCCAGTCCATTGCCTTACAAGATTTAAAAGCTGCTGTAAGCCTATCACATTGCTTTTAGAAAAATGAAAGAACCGTTTTTTTCTTGGCCTGAAAAACTCTAACATTTTCAACTCATTGGTGAATGACAGGAATATCTTTAAAAGTAAAGGTAGTAAAACCCATTTGTAGATAAGACGTGGTACTCAAGTCATTGTATTTTAAACTATAATCCTTGTTTCTCTTTCTTCTTTGTTGTGTCTGTTCTGATGCTTCCTTTTTAAATGTTAGACACCAGGGTACATCTGAAGTCACACTCCCAGTTGCTGTTGGGATTAGACTTCATGAAGATGGAGACTATTGTGAAATGAACGGTCTTCTCTACTCCTGAATGAGCTCTCTGACAGGCGTATATATTACCTCATAGAAATCTGCCCTCAAATTCCTTTTAGAATCTTCCCTTCATTGGCAATTTAAACTGTAGGAAAGAAATAACAAAACACTCAGTTTAAAAAGTGACTTGTTCTTGACAGCACTACAATCCCTTCTGTTTTCTGTTATCAGTAGAAATGCTGGAGTCTTTTCTGGATTTGCCACAGGGCAGACTCACTGCCTGTTCATAGGTGGCTTGCGAGTCAAGAATCACTTTCCTATTTTTAAGTTGTACAAAGACAATCAAAAGAGTTGTTTCATGACAGAAAACGATTATAAAATTCAAACTTGAGTAGTTAGGTGTTAGTGGATTGCAACAATGCCTGCTCCTTTCCATGTTACCTGTGGCTGCTCTTGAGTTTAGTAGTTGCTGCAGAACCTACTCCGTTTACTCTCTGGTCTCACCAACTCTGTCCCTGATGAATGCTTTAGGGATGTTAGCGTATGTAATCACCTGCACAGTACAATGCTCTCTCTGTCTCTGTCTCTGTCTCTGTCTCTGTCTCTGTCTCTCTGTCTCTGTCTCTCTGTCTCTGTCTCTGTCTCTCTGTCTCTGTCTCTGTCTCTCTCTGTCTCTGTCTCTCTCTCTCTCTCCCTCTCTCTCTCTCTCTCTCTCTCTCTCTCTCTCTGTGTGTGTGTGTGTGTGTGTGTGTGTGCTCGCTCGTTGGTCTCTGCTTACTGACAAGGCTTAGGAAGGAGACGAACTGACCAGGTTGAAAGACACAGGACTGACAGAATTGAAAATTAGCCCAAATCTGTTGGATAGGCAAGCACTAGACCCTTTGTCACAGCTCAATTGCACTTCTTATTGATTATCGACTTTATTGGTCTTCCTAGTCTCTACTAGTCCATTATATTTTTTGTACAGGAAAGGTGAGCTTAATTGGGTCAAGACTCTATGGACCTCTTTCTGGTTGTTGTTGAATAAGTAGGTTGCCAAACTATGTACTTGATTGAGTGTTTAGTACCGGAATCTATTAAACTGTGCAGTTAGTTTAGCCCTAAGCTGTATGTAAGAATAAAAACATAATGTGGTGTTATTTTGCCAATGGATCAATGATGAACATTCTAGAGTAAATTGCTGAACAAATACCCTGTTTAATGCAGGCTGGAACTTAAGAGAGAAGCTGACTTAACCAGAGGATAATATCACAAGTGGACCCTTGTTCTGAGTTTAGTGTCTGTATGTGATGATTAATCACAGATGTCAAGTTGATGAGATCTAGAATGTCCTGGGAGGTGGACCTTCAGTCATACCTATGGAAGATTATCTTGGTTAAGTTAATTGAAGTGAGAAGACCTGCTGATTGTGGGTGGTACCTTTCTCTGGCTGCCCACTGTGGGTAGTACCATTCCCTGACTGCCCACTGTGGGTGGTACCATTCCATGGGCTTAGGTCCTTGAGTATATAAAAAAGGTGAAAGTGAGCTTTGCATAAGCATTTGATTCTGTATGTTTCCTGGTGGATATAATGGGATCAACTGTCTGAATTTCCTGCTATTGTAAATTCCCTGCATTGATAGACCATAATGCAACTGTAAGCTAAACATGCAAATAAGAGCAGCAAACACGTAATCTTTTCTTCTTTAAGATGCTTTTGTTGGTGGATTTTAATCATAGAAACAAGAAAAGTAACTTGAGCTTTCTAATTTGAACAGAGATTAAGATAATTTAGGTTCTTCTGTCTCTCATGCTAATACTTTAGTTAAAAGCAAACATTAGACAACTCACAATTTACTTGTAGTAGGCACACAGGAGGGTAAAACGCTCGTGAAAACTATCCAGATTTATAATTTAACTTGTACTCGGCGTTGTCACATTTAAAAAGTCATTGCACCACGCACTTCGAGTGAAGCATCTGCAGATGCTCATTAAACACCATAAAAGAGCATACGAGACCATTGAATCCCTGTGCAACTGTCTCTGTATGCATCTGTTAAGTTAAGGCGCCCATGTAAGAAAGTTCCCTTATGCCTATAATCCTGGTACTGGGGTGGTAGAGACAGGAGGACCCTGAAGTTCCCTGGCCAGCTAGTCTAGCAGAATTGACCAGTTCCTGGCTTAGTGGAAGACCTTCTTTCAAAAGGGAAGCTGGGGCTAGATGGAAGGAGACAGCCGAGTTCAACCTGTGGTGTCTGCAGGCATACGAATACATGTGCTCATGTGTGCACATCACTATGCTCAACACTCTCTTCTAAGGGACTATAATGGTTCCTATCTATAACACTCATTTTTAAAACTTTTTTTTAAACTTTCACTTCTTTCAACTGGTGAAGAAAGCTCATAATATTTAAAAATTTTTTCCTCCCTTAATGTAATTTTACATTTGTGCAAAAGAAAACACATAAGTACTTAGGTTGACACCTTAATGTTAGGCTCCTTTTATTTGTGAGTACAAGAAAAAAATAGCATTATCTTGAAAGAAGATGGAGAATTTTGTGTTGTAAACAGAGGTGTGATCCTCAGGGAACCTCATGGAATCCATAGACACTGGTGGGATGCGGGTGTTCTAAGGGACAGGCAGGATATGGACAAGTTTGGAGGTTGGCAGCTATGGTCTTTCTCCAACTCTCTCCAGCCAGTTTGTCTATTGGTTCTGATTCTTTGTTGGGTCAGCTTGTTTCCGAAAAGCTGCTCCTTCTGTTTCTCCATTCACATGTTGGAACCTGGCCTTTCGTCTGTGTACCTGAGGCCGAGCAGTATCCCAGTTCCTGGTCCTGGCAGTGAGAATCTGTTTGGCTTAGTTTTGATCACGTGGCCAGCAAGAGCCAATCAGTTCTGGACCGGCATATCCTAGCATTTATTTCTGCTACCAGAGCCTGTGATGACGGAAAGAGAAGTCATGAAGAAAATGAAATGGCAGACTGGGGCAGTCTCAATGGGATTGAGTAAACCCAATGATCACGCAACCCAAAGAGAAAAATGTGTTTCCCTTGCTAGCTTTACTTTTCTTGCTTAACTCAGAAAATCTTGCCGAGATTGTACAACTATAATCCTTGTTGTTGTTTGTTTGTTTTTCAAGGCAGGATCTCGCTATGTAGTCTTGGCTTTCCTGGAACTCCTTATGTAGACTAGGCTGGTCTCAGACTCACAAAGATTTGCCTCGCCTTTGCCTCTCAAGTGCTGGGACTTAAAGGCGTGAGTCACCACACCTGGCAAGATGAAAGGTTTGAATTTGTTTCTTCTGTTTATTTTCAGTAGATGCTAGCACCACCTGGTATGCTGGGCTGTTTTGAAAACTGGCTGCTGACTGGCCTGTTCCCAAATCCTGTCCAGATCACAGCTGCCTTTGAGTACCCGAGGGTAGTTACCTCTGCATGAGTGACGCCGACCGTGTTTGTCATGTTTGGCCTTCAATTTTAGAAGGGAACATTGTTACCTTTTCGAACCCAGACTACCAGTCCACATAGATACCTGGAATGGGGGGTCTGGGAACTAAAGGACAGGGGCAAGAGAAGAATAGAGCCAAGACAAAGTTCTGATCAAGGCTTTATTGTAAAGCAGCAGGCTTATAAAGGCAAAAACCTTAAGCCCAACCCCTAGACGTGACAGATGATGTGCGGGCAGCCAATGGCAAAGGTTTCCGTTTCTCCGCACAAGCCTCCCCTATCAGGCCAAAAGCGGAACTCGCAGCTCTGGCGGGGAAATTCCACCAAGCGCTGTCAGAGCAAAAACAGCTGATGCGGCAACAGCTGCTATGCGGGTCGGGGCAGAACCTCCACATCCACCCTGGAGGATTTTGATAGATGAGGAATCCTGGGCTTTACCTCACTTCTTAAAGGAGGCGGAAATCGTCTGGTATTTCTGAGGCACCGTTTCTCCTGGAAACTTTAAAGTGGGTTTTTGCTATCACTGGAGCTCTTCCTCAAGCCCACGATTGGTTCCTACTCTTGGTTTCTGTCTAAGCCTGTGACAGGCAGTGTGCTAACTGATGAACAAGGACTGGAAGAAGTTTGTGTCTGTGGTTAGGTAGTCAACGATTCACAAGTGTTCAGGGGGGTTGAAGAGCAGTATCCGTACATAGTACTGCGACTTGGAGGAGCTCCACACGAAGGTCAGGTTAATGGGGGCCAGCCTGGGCTTCACACCCTGTTCCTCTTTCAGTTCCACTGTCTCCAGACCTACAATATCACCTTTCTCATAAATCATTTGTGCATATGCAGATCCACTTAGGATTGTCTGCAGCTGTCCATGCCTGGAGGATTCCCACTGTTTTTAAGTGCTGGAAAGTTCTAACAGTTTTGGTGTTAAGTGATGTAAGTGTTTGGGCTTTCTTCTCCTTCTTTTTTCCAATTCCCACTACTCCAGTCTTCCTTCTCTCCACCCTCCCCTTCTTTTTCTCTTCCTTTCTCCCCCTTTCCTCTTCTCCTCGCCCCCTAGACCCTTTCTTGTCCTATCCCTTCAGGCCACCTCACCCCACTCTCTGAATGGATTTAGTGTTTTATCAAGAGCTTTTGAATTTGAGCTTGTTCATCTAGTTAAGCCAGGTCTCACAAAACCTGCCATTGGGTGGAAAGAGGATGGGGGGAAAAGAGCATGGATCTAGGAGAAAGAAAGACAAGTTGGTACTTCGCTAAGCAATATGTCCCGCATATACAAACCTCATGGCTAGTAAAACGCTATTCCATCCCAGGCACATAAAGATTAAGGTCGCGAATCATCATATGCCAGGGACTTTCTCCAAAACATACTATGTTATGTCTGTTAGATAACCGACAATTTCCAGTAATACAAATGATCATAACGTCTACAGTCTAGGAAGTACATTTCTGAAGCTTATATAGGTAACATTCTTGTGTCTTTCTGAACGGAATCTGTTCCACGCATGGCCCGGAATAGGAGACTGTGTGCTCTGTCACACCGCTGTGCTGTAGATTAAGAATGTCTGTCAGCGGTGAAGTAAGCGATTTCCACCTAAGACTTGCCGGGTAACTGGGGACTCTGGCATATAAGGTATCATATCTGGGGAAAAGCCTGCCTTCTCAAAGCAGTGTTTGGTCTGGTTTTCATTTTGAATCAGAAATTTAATTTTAGGGCATTCTGAATTTATTTTATGGTGAAGGGGTTAAAATGGAGATTAGATAGTAATTTCTCAACTTACAAATGATTTGCCCTTTCACTAATGAAAACGCTCAAAGATCCAAAGGACAATGTTTAAGGTTCAGCCTTCAGATGCTGGAACCAAGCGAGTGTTTTCCTTCTTGTTCAGTTGAATTCGTCTTTTCAGTGAGTGGGGTTATGTGTGTTATAATCACAAACATTAGACGGGATAAAGTGGAACGACAAATAATAATAACACTAATGACCTTTGATTGGCTTAAGGAAAGGAAGTGAGGAGACGAGACAGAGCTTCTAACTTGATTTTTTTCACAAGCTCTCAGAAACATCAGTCATTTGGTCTGACAAATGACAATATATTTTTTTTTCCAGTTTGCAAGCTCTTCTCTCTCTCTCTCTCTCTCTCTCTCTCTCTCTCTCTCTTTTCCCCATGGTTTAAAATTGCCTTCATGAGTAATTTCTGCTTTAGGGTTATCTGAGTCATTTAAAAATTATAAGCACAATTTATATAATGTCACCTAAAGTATATATATGCAAATGCATACACATATACCTATATGCATTATGTGTCATTTTAGGTAAATATAAAATATAACTCTCTATGGCTTACAAAAAGAAACCTTTAGTGTTATTTATGATTCCTCCCTCCGTCTCCTTCTGTGCTGTTCTTCCTCACCCTTTCCTATTAAATACTCTCTGTTTCTCCCATTTTCCCCTTCATGTTGCTAGTACCACCAGCTGTCCTTTCTCCATAGCTCCTGTCCCCACTGCTTTGGTCCCCTTTAGTTTCCTTGTTTTGGTGGTTTTTGTGGTTTCTCCTGGATATATCCTTATAGCTGAAGGAATTTAAAAGCCATTTGGTTAAGTGCCTTAATCCCATGTTACTTCTACTGTATTTTTTCGTGTGGGAATTCTGAATCCTCCCGTTTGAAATCGAAGTCATTTTCTTTAGGAGATAACTAGACCTATATACTAAGAACCGTCTGCTTTGTTAGAAGCTGTGAGTTGTGTTAGAGTCACATTTAGACTGAGTTGGTACCATATGCCTTGCTCTCCTTCCTCTCCCAGTAGAGTGTCGTCTCTGCCCCATCTACTGGTAATATTCCTCTGAGGTTATTTGACGACTGAAGGAGTAATTTTAGAATGCATGCATAAGAAAATTAAAATATTCTGTCTTACTAAGTAGTGCAGCTCAGGACAACTCATTAATCGCTGGTTTCTTAACATTTGCATTGCAATTTGCATCTTGCTGAGTGATGTCATCCACACCCACTCACAGTATCCCAGACCCCCGAGGATGCCCAAGTGCTTAGGGGTTTAAGCTCTCTGTGCAATATGGTATGGCATTTGCATACACTGCATACCTCTGTATGCATTTTCTCCTGTACTTTAAGTCACCTCTAGATCATGTATAACACCTGATAAGATGTACGTACTGTGACAATAGTTGTGATGTGTTATTTGGGTGATAACAGTGCAGAAAATGGTCTTTGCCTGTTCCCTGTAGTTTCTATCTGAACATTCAGTCTCGTTTGTGAACCTAAACACATGGGTACACATGGATGCAGAGGAACGGCACGCATGTTCTTTGGAACATGTGTCTACTGTGTGCTGAACCCTATGTTAGGTTTCAGAAGATGCGTGAAAAGCACAGAAGACACCTGCGTCATTCTCAAACTTGTTCTTGACTTCTGGGATGCACTGGATTTTAGGGTTATGGATTCAGAAGAGTCAATCGATGGGCCAGGTACCGTCTGTGTGTCTGCATCGGCTGTGCTTGGCGTGTTGGTGCCGCCAACCCATCTTTAGTGGGTTCTTCTGTAAGTTGATACACTCAGTTTTGACGACTTTGTGCAGATGGAGAGGATTTGTGCCTCAAAACATAGTGTAAATTAAAAAAAAAAAACCCAAGCATTTCAGTGGTTCTCAATTTTATTAGGAATCGAAAGGGACAGTCTAATAGCAGAAATTCCTGAATATGGAGGAAAATATACCGAAGAAAAATTACTTGGACTCTGGATCACGTCAAGATTTTCAGAAGCACTGAGCAGAGTCTAGGGTAGTTCAGTGCCTTCAATCCACATTCATTGTCTCAAAACGGGTCCTGCAAGATGGCTCCACAGGTAAAAGTGCTTGCCACCAAACCTGAGAACCTGAGTTTCCTCCTTGGGACCTACACGATGGAAGGAGACAACGGACCTCAAAGTTATATTCTGACCTCTACAGGTGCAGTGTGGCATGCAGATCGCGTCACCAACAAGACATACAATAAAATCTTAAAAGAGAACAGAAAACCCCACTGTAGAGTAAACGTACCGCTGTGCTCTGATTTGCATATGATATCTAATCAAATGCTTTCTGCTCTTTAATAATGACAATTTCAGAAAATTCTTTTGTTGTTGCCTCTGTTCTTTGGGTGCTCTAGACCTGCTGAGGGATCTAAAGTCCTACCTCTGTCCTAAGACTCAGCGGTAATCACTGTTTAGAGCGGAGGGACGCTTGTAGAGCTCCATCTTGTAATCAAAATATCCTAATGAGTTTGGAGCACTTAACACAAACAGAACCCCTGTTTGGTCTCACTGGTATCCGTAGCTGGCCTGAGTTTGCACTGGACCTCAGAGATTTTCCTGTCTCTGCCTCCTGGGTGCTGGGATTAAAAGCACTTGCCACTAAACTCAATTTAACATGAAGCATTCAATCTTAACTTTTTACTAATCATATCATAAAACTACCCTGTTGTTGCCATTAAGAAATCTTTGAAGACATTTTCAATGTCAGAATCATGGGCCTGGGTAAAAATTTTTGAGTAGTTTTAGCTTTATGAACTTAAACATTGATACATGAGACCCTTACTAATATGTCCTTTAATATGTTATGGTTTTTTTATGTATTTGAATATAATTGTTTGTTTTCTAATAATATTGTCTGGAAATTTTTGATGATCCACAAAAGAGTTAATTTTAAAAGGAACAAACACCCTTTCTCCTTTTTAAAAATTAATTAATTTTTTACTTTGTTTTTATTGACTATTTTATTTATTTACATTTCAAATGTTATCCCCCTTCACAGTTTCCCCTCTGCAACTCAAAAATATTCTCCTTTCATTGAAAAGTATTGCCTTGTTTAACTTTATGTTGATTTGGCTGACAGCAGGATGAAGTTTTCCTTATTACTATTGGTCATTTTCTAATTTTTGTTTGTATTTGTTGAACACTTTTCTCTCAAACTTTCAAAAGTTCTGTAAGTATCATCCCTCTACTAAGAAAATAATTTTTTTCTCATAGGAAACATTGGCCTCTGTTTTTCTTTGCCTTTTAGTTTTGTGGCACATTTAAAAAATAAATAAGTCATTTGTTAAATTTTATCAATTGATTCTTTTGACTTCATTTATTTCATAGGAAGTCCTTTCCTGTCCTGGAATTTGATGTTCAAAGGAACTTTCTTTTCATTTTTAAACATTCATTTTTCTGCTTTTTTCCCCCTTAACTTCTTATACCTCTGCTTTCTGTATCATGTAAGTTGCTATTTGTTTTCATTTACTGGATCCTTGACATCATTGTGCTTGTTTAATCCTTTAATTTGGGGAGTTAAAGAGGGTGCACTTTGAAATTGTGTCAAGGGGTATTAGTTGATTGTCTGATCAATCAATCGATTGTATGTCTCTGTCTCTCTGTCTCTGTCTCTGTCTCTCTGTGTGTGTGTGTGTGTGTGTGTGTGTGTGTGTGTGTGTGAATGTGTGTACACCTGCATATTGTGCAACGATTGTGTTTGGAGGTCAAAGGCAACTTTCAGGAGTTGGTTCTTGCCTTCTATCTTGTTTTGAGACAGAGTCTCTCTGTGTAGCCTTGGCTGTTCTGGGACTCACTGTATAGACCAAGTTAGCCTCAAGTTCACAGAGATCCACCTACCCCTGACTCTGGAGTGAGTGCCAGGTGAGTGAATAAATGTGTGTGCCACCATGATTGGCTCTAGCCTTTCCACCCTCCTTGTTTCTGCCACACAGCATACTCTTAGCTCGCTGAGTCTTCTGCCTCTGCTCCTCGTGCCCCACTCTTGAGGGCGGAGGCTACAGGTGCATGCCATTTCACCTGCCTTTTTATCTGTGAGTTCCTGGAACTGAACTCAGGTCCTCAGACTTGCACAGCATTCGTGGCCATGAGCCGAGCCATCTTCCTGGTCTCTGTCCTCCTTTAATGTTCTGAAATCCTCTGCGTACCAGAATGGAGAACACCTGCCCTGTGTTCTTTGATAAATATCACCTCTGCCTATTCCATTTCATTGCATCTGATTCCTCATCATGTCTCCCCTTCTCCGATTACCAAAGGCTGGTATTTGTAGTTAAATTTGATAACCACAAATCCTAGCCTTTGTCCTCTCAGCCTGGCTCTTATAAAGATTTTTTGTTCCTTGAGAAATCAAGTTAGGAAACGCGATTGCTTTGTACCAAATCTGCCTTTCTGACTGAGAGAAAAGGCTGACATTTGTAGACATCAGAAATATTTTTCTATGCAGCTCTATTTTTCTGTGAGAGATTTCTTTTTTAAAAAATGGAATGGCTTATGGCTGTTTTTTAAATGCTATAGAGAGAGTCAGAGTGAAAGATTGTTAAAGTTACACTGGTGGAGAGAGAAATTCAATTTCTTATTCTGAGATTAATTGCTAGTCTTCCCAGCAGTCACCAGTTTCTCTGGAGAGTATTTTAGTCCCATTAGCCTCACCCTCTGCAGTCTCTATGAGAAAGATAGGGATTTTGCAGATGGCATGAGGCCATGCCTCATTTCTGGTTGGATCACACCATAATGATGCCACTTATTCATCCATGAAAGCTTGTGGAAGTGCACAGAACATCTGCACATAATGCAGCCATTCATGCAAAGAAGGCTGAGGACTCTGTTTATCACAAGCGATCTGCAAGCTCTCTTCCTGCTCAGTCAGACTCAGAAGTTTCAACTGCCCTGGGAGAGAAGTGCCAGCAACCCATTAGCCTGATGAGCCAATCTGCAGAAACATGCTCTCTCTGCCCCTGCCCCAACCTCTGCCCCCTGCATGCCTGGCCTGAGCTGGGGCTCAGCCAACATGCACTGAATTCTTCTGGAGCCCCAAACGGTAGCATTTTTCCTTCTGTAGCTCCACTCCCAAACCACTGCTTAGACATATGGCTTCCCATAGCAGCGTTTACTCTTAACCACATGTTCTGCATAAGTTTTAGCCAAAGCCAGTTGGGAGCATTTTCGATTGCAGCAATCTTTCAGATCGATGTTTCAGGAGTACCATCTCAATGAAAAGCTTAACAGGCATTCTCCTTCGTAATCATCTCAAGTGTTCGTTCATGCATTGTAGATAGGCATTGACAGCTGCTGAGTGCTAGCAACATCTTACGGATACGGTAGCAAAGGAGGAGGAGGTTGTCATATATCCTGCCACTTAGTTCAAGGACAACAAATGAACAGGGGCTTTAAGAATTATTATTTTCCTAGAGAAAACTCAGCTTTTGTTTGTTCATTTGTTTGTTTATGATTATATCTTAATTTAGATTCTAGCCAAAGGAAAAGCCTGGTATTACAAACAGGTACTTTTTAATAAAAAAAAGTATTTTTTAATTTACTTATTCACTTTACATTCCAATATTGGTTCCCCTCCTCCCAGTACCCTCTCACCCAAATCCTCCTCCATTTACCTATCCCCTTTTCCTCTGAGAAGGGGGACCCCTCCAGGTATCACTCCCTCCCTCTAGCACATCAAGTTACTATAGGACTATGTGGCCTCCCACTGAGGGCAGACAAGGTGGTCCACATAGGGGACCAGGATCCATAGGCAGGCAACAGAGTGAGAGACAGCAGGGTACTTTTGACAGTTGTCCTTGTCTGTTGCCTTTAACTGCTTGACTTCATAGAAATAAATTCCAGAATTCACATGTGCTGTAATAATGGCAGTGCCAAAGTCATGGAGTTCGGCTCCAGAGTGGGCCTTAGAGTGTTAGGTTTCTATCGCCACCATAACAATTCCCTACACTGTGTCTTAAAACAACGCACGGAGGGCAGTACAGCACTGTAACACAGTACTCTGAGGGTTTCTTCCTTCATACTGGGCTTTTCAAGGCAGAAATCAAAGCATCACCTGCTGAAGTTCTTGGAGAGAATCAAGTTCATGGTCCGTGACAGAATGCAATTCCTTGTCATCACAGCTCTGTGTTTTCCCACTGGCTATCAGCCAGGAACAACTGGTAACCACCTGTGCCCTTCACGTTCTGGCTGCTTCCATTCCTCAACCAGGAGCATCACCACCCAAACTTGTGACTTTCAACCCGAGTTCATTTCTGTTAGTTACAGGAAAAAAAATCTTTTGATTGCCGGTGTGATTAGACTCACCCACATTGATAATCTAGGATTATCTCCCAGATCAATAACCTTATATATGTCTGCAACATCTCTTTTGCTATGCCAAGTCACGTATCACATATCCCAGGGATTAGGATATGAACAGCTTGAAGGTGTCCTTTGGTTGCCTTTGAAGTCCTCGCAAGTGTTCTCTGTGACTGGTTAAACACTACAGCCTAGATAATGAGTGTACAAGTACTCCATTATATAGACAAAGAAACCAAAGCTAGAGGAAGCACGGTACTCACTAGAACCTTGTAGCTGTTAACTTGACACTGGGATTAGAACTAAGGCTGTCTCTAAAGCTACCCTTTCTAAAAATCAACCAAGTAGGTAGGAGAGGTGGTACATGTAGTCCCAGTACCCAGAAGGCTGAAACATGAAGGTTTTCAGTAAGTTTGAAGCCAGCCTACAATAAGACCTTGTCTATACAAAAAAATAAGAAGGAAATAATAAAATATCATTGATTAAAATGTACTTGTTCGCTGTTAAACAAATTGGTAGATTCCTCAGAATTCGTTGGGATTTCCAAACAAGAAGGATGAGGATTAATATACATTGTTTCTACAGAGACAATTTTTTTCCTTAATTTTTTTTAGTTTTTAGGCAAACCAATTAATTTAACATATCATTGGGAAACAGATAGCAAGCCTCATTATTTGTATATTTGGCAATTTTAGTAAATATCCTGATCTGAAAAGCAATATTTTATAACATTTGCGTTCTCCATTACATCTTAGAATGACATCTGTTGCCTTCTCCCCTCCTGTAAGAATTTCCCATATCCATGACTTTACCACATCATTATTTCCTGTGTGCCACTTCTGACTTTCCCACACCATTATATCCCATGTCCATGACTTTCCCACACCACTATATCCCATGTCCATGACTTTCCCACACCACTATCTCTGTGTACCATTCTTGACTTTCCAACATCACCATCTCTTCTGACTTCTCCCATCCTGTAAGAACCCCCCATATACCACTTCTGACTTTCCCACATCATCGATTTTGGTTTTTATCTCATTATGAGAACACAAGTAGAACCACAGAGTTTACTGTTCAGAAGATAGCTATCTTTACTGAATAGCTTTAATATCCATGCCTCCTTTTATTAAATAATATTTCAATTCCTCAATTTTCTAACACTGGTATTTATTATAAATCTAAAGGTAGGTTCTAAATGTATTTTTCCATTTGAAAGGTAAATCAGATACAAATATCCAAGTGTTTAGATAAATATCACAGAGAACCTTTAAGAATTCCACTCAAAATTGAGTTCAATGATGAGGTGGGAAGAGAGTCTTACACGCTCAGTGCCTAGGACCTAATACTGGTAAGTGCTAAATAAATAAATACTGAATGGAAGAATCAATAGGAATTCTTACATTTTACACATACACAATGAGTCCTAGGCAGAGGTCTGCTTTAAAAAAAAAAGAGGCGCCAAGTACATTTTATTTGTACATCTTGATAGAATGGATGAATTTCATTGTATCATTAAACATCAGACCATTGTTCACGTGAGGATATATAAACTATATATAACATATCTGAAAGAGTGGGCAATTACAGGTGACTAAATTCTAAGTGAATTAAATGATCAAGGAAAGAACTCCTTAAGACCATTTCCCCTCTTACAGAAGCCAGGATTCTCCATGGATGGGAAACAATACAGAGAGAGACTGTGGTGTATATTTAATGTCTTCCTGTCTATTTTTACTTAAATGTTTCAGAGGATAGCAATGTTTGTTCAGGGTATTGTTTCTGATATACCACCATGTAAGGAAATACAGGATTCATGTATTTACTTGAGGTGAAAAAAAATCTCAAAAACACATTTCAGGTGCGTGCTTATAGCCTAAGGGCATTGCATCAATACAGAAGCAGACTCTTGCATAGTTGCACGGGACAGGGAGAATGTCCTTCTATCTTAAATACTAATAGTTTTCCAAGGATATATTAGACTCTGTCCCAAATGACAATCTCTAGCAGAGACGATGGCAGATATATGCCCAAAACTCTTTTTCTATGATGTGAGATTTTCTAAACCACCTACAAGAAAAAGCATAAAACATAAGAAAAATCTTGAAATTAGTTTAGGGAGATTGAGAAACTTTGGCTGTCATTCATTCAACTTCAAATGTGCTATTTTTACTCATTCTGCTTTACATTTAGTTTTACGTGAGTTCTCAATGGTGACATCACCTATTCTCTCTGTCCTATGGCTGTGAACAGTCATGCAATAATATTCTTATTTCTTCACACAATATCAGATTCTCCTCAGGAAATTGAACAGTATATCTTTGTTTCATTAGTGGTTCATGTAGAAGGAAATGGGCTGCGATGGATTCAGTGTCTTAAATCACACCCAAAGACGTTTAATTATACAACATCCATGGGATGTTGATGTCAAATGATTTAGGATGCCTGATCTCTCCTAGCTTTGCATGCAAGTTTTCCTGGAAGGATCTTGACTAAATCCATACATTCTTGTGGGCATCAGATTGTTGGGACTGGTTAAGATAGCTCTCCCAACAGTCCCATGACAATGAAGAGTTATTTCTTCTATTTCTTGACGATGAACTGCATAGTTACCATGAAAGCATCACAAAGGGATAAGCCCAAATTCGGAAGGTTCTGGCCACTCGCTCTTCCTTCCTTCCCAGTGACCTGTGGTCTCTCATCTGGCCTCATACAAGAGGCTGGACAGCCCAGTAGGCTTTACTTCATTGGGAGTTGTCCTGGGTAGATGTGGGCACTGGTATACCTCTCACCGGACAGCTCTAGTGGTAAGCTCAGAGTCTGCCATGTGGCTATTGACAGACGTCAGAAAAGAGGATCTCTAGGGCTGCAGTGATGAGTCAGTCAGTCCCAGACTCTTGGCAGCTCCCTTGGCCTGCTTGGCGATTTCCAGTCCAGTGCGATGCCTTGTCCCAACAACCAGGGAGTTGGTGACTGAGGAATGACTGGATTGTCTCCTTCAGTCTTTCTGCACATACATGTGCATACAGGCACATGCCCGAAGGTGTACCTGCAGATACACACACAGTCAGGTACACACAGGGGCAGGGGGAGGAATTAAAGAAGAGAGAGAGGAAGGGAGGGAGAAGACAGGGGAGGAGGAGGAGAGGAGAGCTAGTTCGTCTGAACTGAAATCCAGTTTTCTCAGCAGTGGAACACCATAGTGCCTACTTCATGCAGTGATGAAGATGATGACTTAATAGGTACCAGGCCTTCAAGCAACCCCCATGACCATCTCCACTGTCAAATCTACAGTTCGGAGTCTTTTTCCTTAAAATGACATTCAGTACCATCTTGAGCATCAGATCTAGAACCTGGGTCAGTCCTGCTTGGAAGAGAGAACAGCAAAAGTCAGAAAGACAACCCAACTCACTGCTCCCCGGACAGAGGAGAGGGGAGGGGAGGGGAGGGGAAAGGAAAGGAGAGGAGGGGAGGGGAGGGGAGGGGAGGGGAAAGGAAAGGAGAGGAGGGGAGGGGAGGGGAGGGGAGGGGAAAGGAAAGGAGAGGAGGGGAGGGGAGGGGAGGGGAGGGGAGGGGAGAGGGAGGAGGGGAGGGAGAGGTGAGGGGAGGTGAGGGGAGAGGAGGGGAGGGGAGGAGGCAGAGCTCTGAGACTCCTTCTCCTTTGGTCTTTTCATCCATTTTCACAGATAATGATTCATAGCTGCTTTACGGGGATATCATGAAGAGCAAATAAAAAATGCATGTGTAAGTAACTTACACAAATCACCAAGATATTGCTACTAGTTAGCATTCTTTTTACACAGGTGCAGTGATTTACCAACACCATAAGCAATCTGGATAAGTGTGTAGAGGGTGCCTGTAAATTATGGAAATCCTGAAAGTAGAGGATCAAATGGGATAATTCAGGTGCCCGGAGAATCCTGTGTTGAAGCTTTTATTTTTGTTCATGTTGAAACCTGAAATTGAATAATCTGTCTAAATATTCTTAGGGAAGTAACATGAGTAAAAATGTTAGAGCCCATTTAGCACCTGGAGTTTCTGTTTTGTCACAGCGACTTTTAACAATGAGTGAATGTGCTAAACTGAATTGTGGCTATTTTGATTATTGTCAGAACCATCAATTCTTCTACAATATGATAACGTTGGCTTAGAAAACAATTCTAATTGTACTAGATCCCGTTCTGCCGTCAACCAAAAATTCAAGAAAATGGAATTCAAATTTTCTTACAGATCCATGTTTTTTTTATGCACAAGCCGTTGTTCCAGATGTGGTGTGTGATCTCTGGGGAAGGTTGCAGTCTTGGGTGGAGAAAAACACAGTGCATACAAATTAAGCATCCTGATGGGGATGGTTATTCCCTATCCTGCTAGGTAGAATATGGTAATGAAAACATTACTTTAGTTTGACCTGTGCGTGTGTAAAGGGTTTCCAGAGATGGTGATGTAGAAACTTGACATGTGACTGTGGGACTGTCGAGACAGAATAAAAAGGAAGAAAGGCATGGGTGGTCCCAAGTTTTTATGGGACCTCCTGTCACATGATCCTAATGTATGTGCACTGTCAACATGCACACAGGCTGTGAAGAAACCGCAGGAAGCTGCGAGGCTGACATTTAACAGCTTTGCTGCTGCACTGCAAATGGTGAGGACCACTGAAGAGGACCTTGCCTCATTGTTGCTGTCAACGAAACCACTTTTCTATGAGTCTTGTACACTTGAAACCAGAATGTTTCCTTATATGTTGCCTCTCTTGTTCTACCACACTGTGTTATGACTTCTCCACTATTTTTTTTCTTTCCATTGCCGTCAATCACATTAGCTCTGTCGTAGCTCATGTTCCCACACTACTTGTAACTCCAAATATTAAGGAGAAGTCCTGTCATGGTAAACTGAATTCCACGTGCATATATACCTTGATATGTATATATATTTAACGGTTTTGCACAAGAATCTATGTCTTATCTCACATTTCCGTGGGTCAGAAGACCAGTGATGGGTTGGCTGAACCTCGGCTCCCTCTCACTAAGTCGAGCTTAGTTGTCATTTGGACATTTGCTTTCTAAATATTGTCATCTCTGTTAAGTTGACATCTTAACACCCATGGCATCTAAAAGCCAGCCCTAGTTCCTATGGTCTCCACAGGCTTTTGCACCACATAGACCTTAGTTCTCTTCCAAGTAATTATGAATAAGTCTCTGTCTTCCAGTTCCTTTCCATCCCTAACAGAATCTTCAGTAATTGTCACCCAGTAAAGGTGGTGACTTTCCCATTGTGTTTCCAAGCTCGTTCTGCACTCAAGGGAAGAGGATTATGATATAGACTTTGCCAATCAGAGAATTCTGCTTGTTGTATCCATGCCTGACATTGATGTTTTGGGGCATTTAACTGCAACTTTGACATTTACAAAAGGTGGAAGCTGGGACACGAATGGGATCCACTACAAATGTTAGAACACTGACTTTCAGAATTTACCAGCTACTGAGCTGGTGGGCCTTGGTCCTGACCTTATGGACAACTTAATGTTCTTTCCAAGATGATCAAGGATGAAAATTTAGTTCATCATTCTGAAGAGAGTAAGTGAAGATTTTCTGGAATTACTTAGAAGAACAGGGTCTAAACTTGTATCTGATGCTAGTGGCGAGCCAGATTAGACCTAAGCAGATGGCCAGTGACAGCCGCAGATGGCAACAGACTCAGTTTAAGAGTCTGTCTATTGCTGTGGGGAATAACAATCTTTAATATTTTGCTTCCACAGCCCAAACTCCCTCTGGGTTGGATTTCTTTGTGCCTTGCCTTAGAAACTGGCTTCTCTGTTCATGTTTTCCTTCCTGTTATTAGAAACTAAGGACGCGTTTGAGGAATTTCAGATGGTGCTATTATAATTATTGAACATACCACATGGAGAGATTAAAATTATGATAGCCCTCAGAAACATTTGTTTTCCTTACACTTATGCACCAGCCTGAGCACCACTAACCACTTTATGCTTATAGAGTCAACTAGCAACCAACGGATCGAGTGAAAGCATTATATTTTATTTCTGTGGGTTGAATTGCTAATTTACTCTGCAGATATTTTCTGAGTGCAAGGTAGTTATACCCAGGCACTGTGCTGGGACACCATATCCTGGCTCTCCTGGCTCCCAACTTCCAGGTCAGGGAATAAAGAGCTCAAAGAGCTTCAAGAGAGCATGAAGACAGCCACAACCTTTTACTTTATGGAATTGGGCATTGGGGTTATTTTCTGTGTGCTAAAATTATCATCTGCAAGAAATCAGGATATCTGAAGGGTCATATTCGTGGTGATTTCCCAGTGGGCCATTTGGTTTAGACCATCACACATTCCATTCTGAAAATACAAGGAAAAACAGTCCTGTGCAGGGCTGTTTGAGGGGGGAGAATAAAGCAACCATAAAGGAGAGAAAAATTGTGGCTCTGCTCTTCAGTTCTTTTTCCACTCTACCTTAATGCAATTGGGCGATTTTGCCCAGGGTCACAGAGCTAATTAGAAGTAAGATGGTGATTTGAATTCAACAAGTCCAATCATTTTTTTAAAACTATAATTCTGTAAAATACTTTAACACCTTCTATTCTTTTGTTCCTTCTTCCCATTTTCTAGTGTGCTTATAATTATCTACTCAGTAAAATGACTTTCAAATGACAACTCCGTGCGGTAGTATAAATTTTATTCTCATCTGCTTAAAAAATTTTAAGTACTTATTAGTTCAACTGTATTTTCAGTTAAGAGTTATACTCTACTGGTAGCTTCTGGAGAAGAAATCTTCCTGGTGTTAAGGATCCAGCTTTCAGATGAAGGGGTTTTGTTGTTAGAGAAACGTGCAAGAAAATTTGTAATACCCAGAAAGGATTGACTTGGAAGTATTGATTGTTTATTTTACACATGACTCCTAAAGATGGAAACCATGTGCAACTGTGTTATTGTTATTTAGATTCTTTTAAAGCCGATATACACTCATAGATGGAAAAAATAGCAGAGAAGGCCCTTAATAAAATTATATTTTGCCAGCAAGGGGGAGAAATTTCCTATCTAGAGTCTAATGATGAAATCTGAGATGGTACCTTTTACTTATGGCTCAAGCAGTCTTTTCTTCTACACCTAAGTAAGAATCTTGTTTGACAATGTTTGCCACAAACATTTCTGTTTAAGAGTCTCTTATTAGTTAGCGTTTCAGAACATTAGTTCATTTCAGAACAGTAATGCAAATAGGTTTTCCATTTGTGTTCTTAGTAAGACATGACAATTTGTTCTTCGGTATTAATGCACTGCAAGAATAAATTGTCGGTGGAAAACTTTGATTTATTTTCAGAGCAGAACTAACATTCTTGCGGCAAAGACAGGCACAGGGAAAAATAAAAGCCAGGTTATGTCAAGAATGAACCCTGCTTTCTAGTAACTTTCTTTTCATTATTATTTCATTAGCTTATGTCAATAATAGGTGCCAAAAATTGTCCTGTTAGGCTAAGTTTACTTGTGTTATTTAAAATACGTTGTTACTCTTTGATGGTTTTATTATGGTTTGGGGCATTTTATTTCTCATCTAAGAAATGGAAAATCCCTTTAACCAATCTAGTTCTCTTTCACATTTTCTTTTTAAATAGCAATGTGAAGTTATCCAGAAAAATCTCTCACGATCCTCATGCAATTTATCCTGGCCCCAGGAATGTCACTCAGACATAACCACCCCTTTCTGACTCACACCAATCCACAGGCCACTAGGTAATGTAGTATAGACAAATGCCTCTCCCCTGGGGAGATTCTCTCTTACCTGGATGTCTGTGTGGTCTGGAGAATGACCTATGGTATCAGGCTTAAGGTTTTGGGTGACTGACTTATCGAGTATGTAGCAAGCAAAAATAAAAGAGTAAATAACAAGTAGTAAATTGGGGGAAACAATGGGGACTCATGACCTCCAGCAGAAACAAATGGAATAGTATAATCAAGAGAGCAAACTCAGTATCACCAAGTCAAGAAATTGCCAACATCCATCAGACACTGACTGGGAAAGTCAGTTCCGGCCACCAGCTAGAGTTTACTGCTGAGAGATTCCCAGGCAGACTAGAGTGTTCCTTTTGGCTAAAGTTTACAATTAAAAGAACTAGTGATCAGAGATAACTTCACCCAGTGTCATCTTTGTGGACTCGCAAACTCAGCAGAAACTGACTGGGAAACCGAGGTAAGGAGCTGGGATTCCTGTTTGAGCTTTACTCCACGGCACTTTCAGTTTCCTGTTATCATTGCAGGTAGTTTTCACTTTCTAACTGTCCACAATATTTTTAATATCCTTAGCTGCCTGCTGTTTTCTTTCTGTCTGATACAGAGTTAGGGGCTGGTCTGCCCCAGGACAAGGGGTTTTGGATGGGAGCTGATGTAGAGATGTTTGGTTCTGATGTGGGGGAGCAACCCAACTCCAGATAGCTTCTCACTAAGCTCAACCAGCATGTGGGGGTTTACTAGTGACACCAGGTGACATTTGTACTGCCTTGAGCCCTGAGGGCTGCTGGGTAGGAAGGGGTTGTTGTTGACATCTAGTAGAAGAGGCCAGAGATCATAGAAGGCATACTTCAGCACACAGAATTGTCTAGCCCCAATGGTACCTGTGCTGTGATTGAAAAGTCATTAGACAGAGAAAGAAACTCTGGGTTAAAGGACAAGATATAGGAGACATATTTATTCTTCTCTATTTCTTAGATGGAAACCAGAAAAAAAAATGGGAAAAGTGCTTGGAGTCCCCAGAATGAGCTTCTTAAATGTAACATTATTAAAGAAATATGAAGAATGTTCTTTATGATAGGGTTAGCATTGTGCGTGAACTCTTTGGGAAAAGAAAGAAGGGATGGTTCAGAGAGGTGGATGCCTCAGTATAATCAGGATGCTTCGTATAATCAGGAGTGATGCCTTGTTATTTTTAACATGGGTAGTCAAGACAGAAAGGAAAAAGAAAGGGGTGGAAAAGAGAAAGGGGAAGCCAGGGGAGGCTACGTTTATTCCTCAATTAGTCTTTGTAATTCTCTCTTACCTTTTGATGAACCCAGCGATTGTCTGCTCGGTTCTACTTCCTGGAATTGGGGCTTTCTCAGTTGATAGAGAAAGGATGTCTGGATGCACAAGTATGAGAGCTTTTGTGGTGACAGCAGCTGGGCACGCCATCCAGTTGCTTCCCAGCCGTTAGAGTTCCCTAATCCAGGGCTGAGGTGAATGTGGGCCCCGAGTGCCTCAAGGGTCTCGCTGTGCTGTTCCGATTCGTACTTACTAATTTGCTAAATGAATCCTAAAAAAAAGGCACTTAACCTTCTTGAGGTGGGAATAGCTTCTCTGTACTTGCTTTCTATATTTAAATAGGGATAGCAAGAGAGAGAGAGAGAGAGAGAGAGAGAGAGAGAGAGAGAGAGAGAGAGAGAGAGAGAGAGAGACGTGCTGAATCCAGCGCTCTGTCATTAATAACTCGTGAAAGTAAGGGCCACTGTAACAAACCACTAAGCACACTGCTTCTGTAGAGACTCAACTATGTCAGCAGTTCTCAGCCTGCGGGTTGCGACCCTCTTTGGGGTTGAATGGTTCTCTCACAGGGGTCACCTCAGATATCTTGCATATCAGATATTCACATTATGATTCATAACAGTAGCAAAATCAAAATTGTGATGTAGCAATGAAGATAAGTGCGGGCTACCACTACATAAGGAACTGAATTAAAAGGTTCCAGCATTAGGAAGGTTGAGAAGCAGGGCTCGCTTATCTACAGCCATAACTACAGATTGGGCAAGTACCCTCTTTCACCAACATGAAACTTCTTTGGTGGTTACTTGGAGTGTGGATAGATGTGAATAGGCTTTCTTTTTTGAGCAATCTGGTCATTATTGCAACAGTACTCATGAGAATAGGTCAGAGTTCTTTTAGCCTTGGATTCCTCTGCCATATCCTCTAGAGAACAACGCTTAAGTATTAATAGCATCACTGGGAAAACATGGTAGCTATTTCCACGTTTACTTCAGCTCAATGAAGAGTTGTTCAGTGTGGACCCCAGTGTACTGGCCTCATGAATGGATGGATTGTGAGGAAGTCATCTTCTGTTAAGGCAAGATGTGACACTGGTAACAAAGACTGGATTTTTAGCTGATGTGGTGAGCTCACTCCAAGGGCCCATGTGGGGACTTTGAAGTCTGTCCAGGTGCCAGCTCTCTGTGCATATGACATTCTTGGGGTATCTTTAGAGGCTGGATAGCAGCCTTTAAACATTGATCCACAGTGTGAGAATTAGAAGGTCTTATGGGGTGAGTTTCACAATTTTTATGTTGCCTAAATTTCCCCCAGAGGAAGCAATTCTGCACAAAGGGAAATGCACAATATTTTCAATCCAGCTAAATCAATAAAGGCTTTACAAAAGCATAGTTATGTAACCATTTTCTGTTTGATTTTTGTCTGTGATAAGAGTATAGCTCTTCCATTCACGACCCACTATACCTTTCGTCTATGCCAATCATTAAAAGAAATGCATCCAGGAAACCAGGCTAGAATAGTTCCTTGATATAGGGAAACCTTGTGGAATCTGCTTTTGATTTATGGGATGTCTTAAAGCTACTTTGTATGACATTTCCCCTCATTGAATTAACTGGCTGTATTGTTTTATTTTTCTTTAGTCATAGCTTATTATGTTGGGTCTTTGGAAAATCCATTGGATTCATTGTGAATCAAAGTGAACTCGAGAAACATTTATATATGTACTTAGAGAATTTCTAGGCATGCAATACATTGTGGGCACAAATAGTTAATCCAACACCAAAAAGTATGTTTTATACTGTCATGGCTGTCACACAAATTTAGAATAAGAGTAATAAAGAAATAGTGTCTATGTAGAAAATTATTATAAAACAATCTAAGTCTGTGATTTCTGCACAGTGAGGAAAAGACCAGTGTTTGAGTCAAGCGTGGGCTCGAAATGAGGTTTATTAGCTAATGTATCTTAAATAAATCAGTTGGTCCAAGGTTCATTTTCCTTCCATGTAAAATGGGCGTACTAATACGTCCCTTGAGGCACATAATCAGGCTAGCATAAAATGCTGTAGTTAAAACACCTAGTCAATGTGAGCACTTAGGACCTGTGACTGTGGAGATCCCAAAAAGGGCACAGGACTCTCAGGATTCGGAGACCACTGTCCTTAAGGGTAGAAGGTCAAAAGAATTCATGAGAATTAAGCTGTGCTCCTAATGGCATAGGACACACCCTGAGCCCTAAGTAACGGAAAGCTACAAAAGCTGCTTGCATCTGTTAAAAATTCAAGAACACATGGGAAACGAGACTTGGTAAACATGGGAACTCTATGCTGGGAGGAGACTGTAGAATTCAGAGTCAGACTCATACTTGTTACTTCCTACGCAATTTTCTTAAAACCAAGTTGACACCAGGTGCCTTCCCGAGATGGGGGTAGCTTTCATGTCAGGAAGTAATATCAATTGTTTTCATGTGCTGCTACTTCAGGAACAGAAGTCAGATCTTCCCGCTAAGAGCTCAAGTATAAAGCCACCATCTAGCCGTCGGAGTCAGGGACGTAGATCTGCAGAAAGCTAAATCTGGGGATGGGTACATGCCATAGATCAAGTGGGCAGCAGAGTAGCAGACTCAATGCAAGTAGATGAAGGACAATCCAGAGGCTGTCCTGAGAGCCCGAGAACAACTAACCTCCTAGCTCCCTTGTCCTTACTGACACAGGCATGGTGGAATCCTGGCATATTGAAGTTCTGGTTCATAAGAGGCACCAATACCCGAATGGACCCACCTTTCCTGCCCTGTGGCAGGAACGCCCATCTCTGTGGCGTTCTCTTCTACATCCATCTTCCTCTCATTTCTCTCCTGTTCCCTGCCCCTTCTGTTCTGTTCTGTTCTGTTCTGTTCTGTTCTGTTCTGTTCTGTTCTGTTCTGTTCTGTTCTGTTCTGTTCTGTTCTCTTCTCTTCTCTTCTCTTCTCCTCTTCTCTTTTCTCTTTCTCTCTTCTCTTCTCTTCCCTTCCCTTCTCTTCCCTTCCCTTCCCTTCTCTTCTCTTCTCTTCTCTTCTCTTCTCTTCTCTTCTCTTCTCTTCTCTTCTCTTCTCTTCTCTTCTCCTCTCCTCTCCTCTCCTCTCCTCTCCTCTCCTCTCCTCTCCTCTCCTCTCTTCTCTTGTCCACTTGTTTTTATTTATTTTGGTAAGAGTAATTCTGTAAACACAGTTTCTAAATTCAAGTTTCTATAATCTTATCTCAACCTTTAAGAACTTGTATTAAGAGTCGTTGTTGTCTAGCCAGAAAGAATTATATCATAATTCTAAATTATTTTTAAGATACTTTCCTATCTATCACCCCCAACCTTCTGAAATTTTTTTAGGGTAAGAATTATCCTAATATGTGCTTGTGTTGGGCAATTTCTCAGAAATAACCTGTGGCATCTCTAAGTGCCACAAGGAGTTAAGAAGCCCTGCTATTTATTCACTAGATCTGTATAGACCATCTTGGAAGATAAGTAACAAAACTAATCTAATTTCCTTGAGATGATTTTTAAGAATAACTTGTCAAATATGAATGGTCATAACAGATATTTGAAATATATTGATTTCCTAAACATGCTTTCTTTCTCCCGTTTTTTTCTGTTTAAAGGGTTTTTGCTTCTAAGTAATTCATTTCTCCCCCCCCCCCAATTTTCACTTCTTAGTGTTTGAATCAGTTTGCTGTATTTTTTATGAACTCAAGTCCTTAGAACATAAATGTATTTTCTCCCAAGGGATACTTTTAAGTCATCCACAAGGAATCAGGCCGTACTTAAAACAGGTATCCGGTTGTCTGTGCCTTGTATGTGTACCCAGGTTTGCATGCCCATGACTGTGCATATGTGTGTGTGAGTACTAGCCCTGTGTTTACACGCCACAATCTTACCCCAGTTGCTGAATACTGAAGACCAAAGGAAAACTCAGCTGTCATTCCTCAGGTACTTCTGTCTTCTGGCTGGCACAATATCTTCACTGGTTTGGAACACTGCCAAGTAGTCTATGCTAACTGTCTAGGGGTTTGCTTATCTCCAACTCTTATCTTGTCACTGCAGAAAATACAGGGATAAATAAGCCTAGCTTGCCTCCTGGACTCTGAGGGACAAATTTAGGTCAAACTTATGGTCGAAATAGTTTACCAACTAGAGCATTACTCTGGCTCCCCTCTCTTAGATGCATATTTTTTACAGCGATGGCATCTATTAATTTTCATTTTTGCGTCTGTATATATTTTAATCCTTAGGATGAGTAGCATATTGGATACTTATCACTTCTTGCTGATTCCTCGAACATTGTTTCCCATAAAAAATCAACCAACTTAAAGAAAGGTTGAGAAAGTAGAATTCTGTAAGCACATTACTCCTTCAGAAATATTATCTTTTCTAACCTGGTTCAAAAGCAAGGATGGGGGGTAGCCTGATCTATAGCCCAGTTCTTACTTGGGACACATCTTCCTGTCTTAAGTCAACATTTTAAAGGCCAAGTTGCAAATATTCTTTGCTGAAGAACATGTTTTGTAGAATGGTCCTGGTTCCAGGCTTCCATATCCAGATGATGCCTGTCCCATGCCTGGTCCTTCATGGTTGCTTAATCAACCAGCACATGATTTCTAGCTAGTGTTCTGGATATTTCTTGTTTCTGAGGCATTTGGTATTTTGTTTTCCTTTTTCCTTTTTCTTTTTTGAGACAGGCTCTTTCTATCCTAGGCTAGCTTAGACACACTTCTAGCCCAAGCTAGCTTCAAACTTACTGTTACCTGAGTCTCCATGTGCTGATATTATAGGCATGGGTCACTCTTAATGAATAATTTCAAAAGGAAAAATTTATAAGCAATCTTTTCTCTTTACAACATCTCCTTAAAATATCTACATACTCCAGTCCCTAAATCCTGCCCATCAATAACAAAAGAGTGCTTCCATGACCAATTTCACCCTTGTGAAATTCCAGGACTGTTTAACACATGGATGGCTGCTGACCGAGGGTTGCTAGGAGTATATGAATCTGTGAAACCCCTTATTTTTATTTCCTTGGAATAGATCTGTAAAGATAATTGCTTTAAGAGCCAATCTAGAAGAAGTAAAGCAGGCATAGTTATCTTGTATAGACTCTAGACTATGTATATAGACTGGTGGAATTCTGATGTTCTTTCAGGCAGGTACAAGTTATGCTCAGTGACCACATCAGTTCTAAACTTCAAGGACCAGCTATGAACCTGGAGAGAAACCACAAACACAGCATCATCTGAGGTGTGGTGGTGTGGGAATTGCCGACAACCAGGTCCCAATATGGGAGTGTTCACATGGTGTTAAACTCTCAAGAAAGGAACAAGCGTACTTTTTAGTCTTTTTTTCCCCCAGACTCCTAAGCAAACCACAGTAAGAATATGGTTTCTTATTGGAGACCTCTGAGGGATGCTTGGCTTAGTAGTGTCTGTGTTATTAACTAGTAAAATGCCCGGGACTCACAGCAGGATCTTCTGCTCTCTAGCCACTATCTTCTGTTTCTGCTGACAGTGATACTCAGTGAGAGGCAATGCTCAACTGCAAGCAGAGACAGTGACTTGGCAGCAGCGTGAGCTCACTCTCATTATTTTCTGTCATTCATCTGCCGTAGATCTTTTGTGGCTCTTGTATAAAATAGCTCCGGGGTATTATTTCTGCACTCTTATGTAAGCTTTGCTCATTAAATAGAGTGCTCCCCGTTAAGTTCCTTTTAATTTTGTTTTCTAAGATCATCATCATAAGAGAGGGATTGGGCTGCCGCGAGTCTTTTTTGTGGAATAGTTAATGGCGAGCTGCTGTAGGATCAAGTTTTTAAAACGCATAAAGTCAATTAGGCTCGTCATTGCTCTACCCTTCACATTTTAAAGTCCTCCAGCATTTGCCCAAAGTGGCACAGTCATAGTTTATAGAATGTCCCACAAATAGTCATCAGAACACAAATTCTTTAAATGCAAAGAGTATTCGACCTAGAACCACAGCCCGTAGCAGTGGCACAAGCCCCTGGATTTCTCTGGCCATCCCTGAGGATTTGGAAATGGTCAGAACACTTCTTGCTTTATGCCGTTATTGTGAGGTTAAATACATAAGAACAAAGCATTCTACATATTGGCAATCACACACTTTATTTGGTCTTTTATCATTGGGATTATTGATGTCTCAAATTGGTTTATGCTAAACATCTTTTCCTATGTAAGCTAAAGGGTGTGTATTTGGGAGACTAGAATTAAGATGGTGTAGCAACCCTTTGTATTTATGGATGATGAACAGTTATACAGGAAACTCTCTACCAAAAGTCCTATCATTTACTACTGGTCCCACAGAACCTGTGATGTGTGCCTAATGGCACTGAAACAGAAACATTTTCCACATTCACATTGCTAGAGCTCTCTGGGTACACTGGATGGACTGGCTTTTATTGACTCTCAATTTGAGAGGTTTGAGAACACTATAATTTGTTTTAACAATAACTCTTGATGAAACTGTTGCCATAGACTTAAACACATTTTGAAATACATTGATTTTGAAATATATTTGAAATAAATTTGATTTAGATTTCAAAAGTAATTTGAAGTATACATCAGCATGTTATTGAATGGGTTTCTTCAATATCAAAAGAGCTACTGTTTCAACATACCTTTTTCCTTGTTCTGGAAAGCAATGATTTTAAACTTTGCAATATATGTGTATATATATATATATGTGCATATATACATATATATATTATATCAGTTTCCAAAGTGATAAACTAACTTACCTTGTTCTCAGTAATGGATTTGAGCAAGTAGTGCTTGATATCAAAATAAACATATTGAATATGAAGAATATATTGTACTTTATATTTTCAGTTCATTTTTATCTATATATGCATATGTAACGGATAAATAATCTTTGCTCGTTTTCAGACCAAATAACGGTGCTTATTTGAGTGTGGTTATTGAGTGTATTTACCTTATAACCATAAATATGAGTAAATTGAAGCTCAAAAGTCCAAACAAAATGAAACAAAAAGTTCACAAAAATAGTATTGGGTTTGATTTGTGTTGACCAATTTCTCTTGGGCATGTGGCCTGCCTCGGAGTATGGTTGACATACTTCAATGATATTCCAGTGATAGACTCCAGTGACACTCCAATGAAGGAAACTACATTCTCATTGCCAGTGGGTAAATTGCAAATAGCTTCTTGCTTAAGAGTAGGACCCATTTACACTTCCTCTTCCCAGTCCTGGGATCTGGCTCTATGCAAATTTTATGTCTGTTGCCATGGTCTCAGTGGATTCTTTTTAAATTAATCATTCCATTCATTTCCATCTCAAATGATATCCCACTTCCTGGTTACCCCCTCCACTAACCCCCCATCCCATGATATCCCACTTCCTGGTCACCTCTTCACCTGCCCCTTCATCCCACATCTGCCTTTCCCCTCCCCTTTGCCTGTCTGAGAATGCTCCCCCACCCACCTATACTCTCCCACCTCACAGCTCCAGCATCCCCCTACCCTGGGGCATCAAGCCTCCTCAGGACCAAGGGCTTCCCCTCCCACTGCTGTCAGGCAAGGCCATCCTCTGCTACCTATGTATCTGGAGCCATGGATCCCTCCAGGTACACTCCTTGGTTGGTGATCTAGACTCTGGGAGAACTGGTTGGTCAGGTCAACCTATGTTAGTCTTCTCCTCCAGTCCACCCACCAGCTCCCCCACCAGGTTCCCTGAGCTCTGTCTGATGGTTGGCTCCAAGCAACCACATCTGCATTGGTTAGTTGCTGGCTGGACTTCCCCAGGAACTGCCACACTAGGTTGCTGTCAGCAAGCATTGGTGTCTGCAGACACAATGGATCCCCAGGTCTCAGTAGATTCTTAGGTATATCAGTCCTGTTGCTTCTGGAAGACACTGTGTCCTTAGAACCATCTATAACCTCTGGCTCTTACAATCATTCTGCATCCTCTTCCATATAGAATCATGCGCCTTGATGGGAGGGCTTTGCAGGACGGAGTGCTCTATAGCCTTTCTCTCTGCAGAATGCCCTGTTGTGGGTCTCTGTGTTAATTCCCATCTATTGCAGGAAGCTTCTCTGATATCAGCTGAATGAAGCACCCATCTTTGGGTTTTCAGAGTTATTCTTGTTTTTTAATGGGTTTTTGTATCTTGCTTCTTTTGAGAGAGTGTGAGATATAGAGATACAGTACTAGATAGATAGATAGATAGATAGATAGATAGATAGATAGATAGATAAGAGATAGACAGACAGGCAGACAGACAGAGAATTGGTTGAATAGGGAGATTGGGGAGGACCCGGGAAGAGTTGACAAAGGAGAAAATATGATAAAATATATTGTGTAAAGTTTTTTGATTGAGAGTATAAGTTGATAGAGATATCAATATTTGAAACAAGTTAAAGTATTTCTTATTTTCATAAATGTATTAGCACCATCAGAGGGTAATTAGCACCCACTACATGATGAAATGTTCTTGTAAAGTCACTGAAGACTGGAGAAGTGGGAAGAGAGACAGAGAAACTTTTAAATAATTCATATATTTTCTATTAGTGTTTTTGGAATGCATAACCCTTATATGCATGTTTCCAATAGCTTACACTTTCTGTTTCAGCTTGAGTAAGGCACTGAATAATGTATCATCCTGACCCTCTACCCTTACTCAATTTCAGACTGAGCCCTTTGGCAATGCCGGTGAGAAAAATGCAGGTCTATTTTTGCATAATGGTTGTACAACAGTGATATTTTTCAATTAAATTGCTATATGTGTTCGGTAAGATTCTGTTTTTTAAATAATATTCTCATCCTATTTGTGCTGTGCCCTGAATCACAGAGAAGAAATTCACCCATTTTCCCCCTCAGGTAGTTTTTTTTTTTTTTTTTTTTAAAGCACTACACAAATGCTACAGTGTTTGAAACAATTGTCAAGGCTGGAACCTGGTATTGTCCTGAAAACAGATAGGCTATTCCTTTCTTTTAAAGGCTAACCATAACAAGTTGTTATGGTATCTATATTTCTGGCCCCTTTTTCTGGGACGTAATTGGGACGTGTAATTTGTATTACATGTATTATAGCACTAACTACTAATATAATACATGTATACTATATTATACTACATATATACTATAATACATGTCAACTAATTACATGCATTATATAGCACTGACACTGATCACCAACCCCATCCTATAAGCAGGGCAGGCTGTGAAACCTGCCTATGACCAACTAACTAATTTATATGTCAGATTGATTGCTCATTAAGTGCCAAGCATTAGGAAGGATACTAAGTGACTGGAAGGAACAGAAAAGACCACAAAAGAAACATTTAGAACTTTTATATTTGACTGGGTGTAAGAGGGGTCAAGCTCTAAGAACCAGTGTGGTGAAGAACTTATACAGGTATAAGGGAGATATTGGGAAATACATTCGGATAGAATTGAGGGAAGGAGGAGATAATGGGGAAGACCTTGAAAACAGAACAGAATATATTGGTTGGAGGAAATGGGAAGTAGAAACTCATTAAGAAAAATTTTTAAATAGAAGAGTCTGAATTTGCTACTTAAATATTTAGAGGGTACAAGACTATTGTCTGCTACTTTAATTCAACTGGA
The DNA here is from genome assembly GCF_021556685.1 of Rattus norvegicus. Classification (NCBI taxonomy): domain Eukaryota; kingdom Metazoa; phylum Chordata; class Mammalia; order Rodentia; family Muridae; genus Rattus; species Rattus norvegicus. The sequence goes on from NC_141553.1 coordinate 33,249,382, forward strand.
GGTCTAGACGGTGGCTGAGGTGACAAGACAAGTCAGAGATACTTTGAAATAAGTGTTGATCATAGAGGGACTCAGTAGGGAAGCCCACGTGTGGATTTTGGTTCAGCCTGTGATCTAAGCCTCTCTTCAAAACTGCAAAGGGGGTGGGGGAAAATCAGGGGAGAGAAGAAAGAAAGGAGAGAAAGAGGGAAGCAAGGGATGGAGGGAGGGAGAAAGAATTTCCTAGATCCATGAAGTCTTGAGTTTAAACCCTATCCAGCATCATACCCCTGCCATATTTAATTTGTTAAAGTGAGCCATAAAGCTGTTTTAGAAAGGGGTGTGTGTGTGTGTGTGTGTGTGTGTGTGTGTGTGTGTGTGTGTGCCTCTTGAAGGTAGGACTGCTAAAACTACATTGAAGTACAAGATGTGTGGACCTTTTAAAAAAATTTTGCAGTGTTTCATAGAACATGGTCAGATTTTTTATTTTAAAATCTTATGACTAAAAGCATTCAAATGGACCAAAAGGTAAAGAAGAAAATGTAGGCTGGAAACATGGGAAGGAAGGAAAGAAAAGGAAGGAAGAGAGGAAGAAAGGAAGAAAGATGGAAGGGAGGAAAACAGTAAGGAAGGGAGAAAGGAAGGAAGGACGAACGGAAGGAAGTGTGCTTGTTGTGCTACTGGTTGGAGCAGAGTCCATCACGGGATGTAGGTCATGCCTCAGGACCCTGCTGGCATTGCGTTGACAGACAGGAAGTGGAGGGAGATGGATGCTGGTGTTCAGCTCGCTTTCTGTCTTAGGAAGTCTTGGGCCCAAGCCCAAGGGTAAGCCTCCGCATCTTGACTCAGTTAGTCTTGATAATCCCACGAGGATAAGACCAGAGACAAATGAAATTCTAGATAATCCCTGCTAAGTGTCATTGGAGGCTTGTCTCCTAGGTGATCCTGTCAAATTGATTGTCAATATTCGTCATTACAGACATCTAATCCAAGCGAAGGAATTAGAATATATCTTTGAAGGGAAATAGGGTTGAGCAAGAATTGACAGGTCCGACCTTATTGAGACAACAATGACTGGAAAGTAATTCTCGTGGTGAAGATTTTGGTTTAGCACGCAGGACAGAAGTGATATTCGCCAACACAGGGACACTGGTGAGGCAGTGGTTGTTGGGAAAGGAACTGCCAGAGGACCTGGAAATGCAGGCTTAAGGTGAGCACTTCCTGGGGAATAGAAGTTATGAAGGCGAGTGAGCCACCGGCACCGAGAGTGCTTAAGAGCACCGGCTGCTCTTACAGAGAGTCCAGCTTTCTTCCCAGCACCCACGTGCTGGCTCATGGCCACCTGTAACCGTGTTCCAGGCGACTTGATGCCCTCTTCAGGCCGCTGCTAGCACCAGACACTGGTGTGGTACACAGACATCTACAGGCAAAACACCCCTACGCACTGAAAATAAAGTAAACTTAAAGAGAAGGAGAGGCAGAGGGAGAGGTTAAGGGAGAGGGACAGGGAGGGGAAGGGGTAGGGGGAGGGACAGGGAGGGGAAGGGGGAGGGGGAGGGGAGGGGGAGGGGAGGGGGGAGGGGGAGAGGGAGAGGAAGAGGGAGAGGGAGAGGGAGCAGTACATGCAGCCTACTATTTAGAAGGTGCTCCATTTTTAAGGTAGTGATTGAAGATCAAAATATAGTATCTCCAGAGGCCGTAGGCAAAACTGATTACGTAGGTTGTCAGGGACAATGCAAAATAAAAGTGATGAACCCCTCCCTCACCTCATAGATCAGCAAAGAGTTCCAGACAATGGCAGTACAGAATTAAGGCAAGCTGCAAGCCCTGTTTGAAGGCGGGGTCCGGGGTGGCTTCCTATGTCACATGCTCATGTAGTGGCAATGGCAAAATCATCTGAGTACTGAGGGGGATACAGTCACTGAGTGACTTTGGGCATTTCCTCAGTATCTTCTAACTTCCTCCTTGTCTTCGGTTACACATATAAATAGCTGTAGTAATAAAAATGATGAATGCTGGAGAAGTCCCAGGTACAGAAAGGGTTTGGAAGCATGATCTATGTAAGCGCTGCCCCTCGCCATTCATCTATGCCAAATTTAAATGGGAAAGTTGATGTCTCCGGCTTCAGCCCTATATCATGATGTCGCTGTGCAGCAGTTGTGGGAGTTTCTAAGCGATATTAATATTAAAACTCTCATTTTAAGCGTAGCATTCCTAAAAACCTCCATTTTCTTACAAAGATGGGAAGCTTTCCTCTTCTCTTTCCTTTAATCCAGCCGAATGCCAAGTCTTTGGTGCTGTAAAAAAGGAAGCCTTTCCCTAGCTTATAGAAGATCCTTTTCAAGGTTAAGAAACAAATTTTGAATTAAAGTTGACTTAGTTCTACTTATCCCCACAGGTCATATCTTCTGTAGCCCAATTTCTATGGAAGAGTCAAAAACTCCTAAGAGAAACTCCTTAGAGAAACTTTTAACTTTTGAGGAATCAAGCTCATAGTAGTTATTATATTCAGACTTTAGACCTTAATAATGTAATAAATTTAGACATGTGATTGTCGATTATAACCACAATGTATAATCACATTATATAATAATTTATAATGTATAAAAATCTGAGACCAGAGTTAGATTTGTCCAAGACTTTATCAGGATTGACAGGGATGAGCTGAGAGGGTTAGGAGATCGATTCTTGCCGTATCCACACGGCCTTGCTCCTAGCCCAGTCTCTAGACAGATTCCTGAGCGGCCTTAGAAGAAGCAAGTCAAGGGAAGGAGGTTTCTTTTAAGGTCATCAATAGCAGGCAAGTTCTGGTGGTTCATGGATGGCTGTGGCAGCAAGCAAACAAACAAACCAAAAAAAAAAAATGATTACAACTTCGGCAATGAAAAATAAGTAACATCTTAAGAGTTTCGATTTTCTAGTTGATTCAGGAAGAATTGTTATGAAAAATTAAGAACCAGTGTCCCCTACCTGCAGTGTGTATCCCTTAATTTAGAAGGACAAATGCTTCAGACCTTCCGCTCTTTCTTTCTCTCATTATGTCTTCTTTCCCTCCTTTATACTTCCCACTGCCCTCTTTCCACAACTGTACTACCTGAGGTCAAACCCAAGTCCTTACAAAAGGCTAGGCAACCGCTCTACCACTGAGGTACATCTCCACGTCTCTGATTCTCGACTTTCTCTTTTATTGTAGGTAAATCTGACCATACACTGAAGTTTCTTTCCCCTTTCTTCTTAAATTATTCTCTCTCTCTCTCTCTCTCTCTCTCTCTCTCTCTCTGTCTGTCTCTCTCTCTCATGGTTTCTCTCTGTCTCTTTCTTTCTCTCTCTCTCTCTCTCTCTCTCTCTCTCTCTGTGTGTGTCTTTCTCTTTCTCACGGTTTCCCTCTGTCTCTCTTTGTCTCTCTCTCTCTCTCTCTCTCTCTCTCTCTCTCTCTCTCTCTCTCACACACACACACACACACACACACACACACACACACACACACACACACTCTAAGTCCTGCTCTATTTTCTAAGTTCACTCTACTTAGCTAGAGTGAGTTTCCGTACATGAATGCAAACAGTAGCTTTCAATGTAGAGCTGACTTGACTCTATGACCCTAAGGTAAAAGAAATTGCATGTACTGGTGAAGCAACTCTTTTTAATTACACATCAAAATCAAGTTCTTAAAACAAGTATTGAAAATGCTAAATCTACTCACATTCAGTGATGTCATCCTCAACTTTTTTTTTTAGATTTATTTTATTTATGAGTGCTCTGTCTGCATGTACATTTGTGTACCAGAAGAGGCCATTGGATCCCATTACAGATGGTTGTGAGCCACCATGTGGTTGCTGGGATTTGAACTCAGGACCTCTGGAAGAGCAGTCAGTGCTCTTAACCTCTGAGCCATCTCTCCAGCCCCCATCCTCAACTTTTAAATATAACTTAAAATGACTTTTTAATCAATTCTTTGAGAATTTCATGCATGCATACAAAGTACTTTTATCCAATCTACTTGTCCACATCCTCTCCCAACTTCATGCTCTTTTAAATTTTTCATAACCCAGTAAGTTCATTTCCTGCTGCTCAAATACTCATGTGAGAGGAACCATCCACTAGAATAAATCCAGCCTTACCCACCATCCACTGCTAGCCAGCTACACCTTTAAAGAAGATGGACTCTCCTTCCCTAAGTAGACATCTTCACAGATCCTTGGCTGTGGTCAAGGGCTGGGAGCTGTGCCTCCTCTGTGCTAGAATGTTGACTAAATTGATCTTGTATAGCCAACCACAATACCTTGTGAGGTCATGAGTATATAGGTCTCATCATGTCCAGAAGACTGTTTCATCCTGGGCCTCTACAAACTCTTATGATCTCCCAATCTACTCTTCTGTAGTGGTGGGGCCTAACATGGCGAATATGACACAGATGTTCCCTCATGGCTCAGTGTAAGAGCTTATGCTTACTTGCCAGGCAAAAGTCATCTGATATGGCTGTGAGGAATTAAATCAGGCCAGTTGGAGGGGCCACAGCACAACTGAGGCCATGATTATTTTATTGAGAACAACCACACCTTTTATACCTTTATCAGAAACAGAACATAATGGCTATTGCCAGGATCGATACAGTTGTGGTTGCCAGGATACAGTGATGCTCGATGCTTGCAAGCTATACAGGGTACACAAGATTAATTTCTAAGAGCCAATTGTTCTGTCAAGCTTCTTAGTATGACTACTAAGGGAACACACAGAGATACGCAGTTGTCTGAATGAAGGCTTGACTGCCTTGGGGAGTGTATCAATTTCTCAGGAACTGGAAGGTAAATTGTGCCTGAGGGGCCATGAAATCTAACCTGAAAAACCGATGATGCAGGTCTCTCAAAGCAGCAAGACCAGGCTGAGTACTTCTTGGAAACTTACTCTCTGCTTGTTGAACAGTTGTGAGGTTTTACATTAACCACCATTCACTGCATAAAGAAGCTTCTTTCATGAGAACTTAGAGCTGTAGTAATCTATGGGTAAAGAGAGCATGATTTGAGATCAAGGTGAATACTTATGTCCACTTGGCAAAATAATAGCACTAGGCCCACTTCTCGTGTCCATGCATAGCTTATTCAAACGGAACTGATGCATTTCCAATGACATGCTTTCCTGTAGGAAGAGCGTCATCTGATGTAACCAAAATGGGTCTAATATAGAAACATTTGGGGACTCAAAATGTTTTAACATTTAATTTTTAAAAATCAAATTTACATATTGGATGGACTTAAGCTAGGAAAATTGGGCTCTGGATGTAGCCGGGAACTCAGTGGCAGAGTTAAGGGGCAGAGTGGGTTGGGACTGGAGAATGAATGGGACTGAGACTCAATCACAAGGGTAGTTGGGCTCCCAACCCAGATTTCCCTGTTGTTAGCGTGCTACTTAAACACACCATGATTAATGAACCAGTGATGAGGTATTTTCAGGTAAAGTCTAGGGTGCACTCAGACTTTCAGTCTTCCCTAATGTTTGTTTTTGTTTTCTGTGTCCAAGTGCTTTCTGAGGTAACATGTCAAATGTAGTTGTATCTCTCCATTCCCCTAGCCTCCTCTTGGTGTGACTGATTCTCAGACCTTGTCTTGACAGCCTTGGGAATTTAGAGGAACACTGGTCTCTTAGATCTCTAAGCATTTTCTCAGGATTGTACTGGGGCTATGTATACGGAGGAAGAAAATTTTCCTGAGCACCCTTCATCAGCTGCATTGACCCGTCCAGCGGATCCAGTTATTCAGGGTCCCGAAGAGACGTTCTACCCGTAGGTCAAGCGGGTGGAGAGAAGGAGACCAAGCAAAGTTCTGTTGTCAAGGTCTCGTTTATTGAGAGGAATGCATTTAAAGCTCTGAGGCAGGAATTGAAGCTTAGGGTGGGGGAGTATTGGGAAGTGCCCAAGGATATAGGGTGAATCACTAAACTGCAAGATATCCTCCTTAAACAAAGAGGCAACAGTCTTCCGGGGACATGTTCTTTGAAAAGATCGAACCCTTCTCAGGAATCTGCTCAGGGACATTGGGTGTTTGCTCAGGCTGAAACATCCTATGATTGCTCCCAGAATCTTCCTGGAAGAGGCTTTTGTCCAACAATCTCATAATCTTACAGCAGCCACCTTAGGGGTGAGTATCCTTGGCCATACAGCCCAGAGTCAAGTAACCACCTTGAGCTATGCAGTCACAAAGCGACCAGGCCCAAATCCAATATGGCTCCCTACACTGCATGACCCATCATTACTGATGTTAACCTTTGTCACGCGGCTGGAGAAGTGGTCCTCAGATTTTCACCCCTTTGTTTTGTATTGTACTCCTTAGAAGGAATTTTCCATGAATAACACACAACTCTACTTGAGGGGGCAGATTTGCACTCATGTCTTTGGAACTCCATGGCAGATAAGTGTAGTGTCCCCCCCTTATCTAGTTGCTCATCCAGTCACACATTCATACCATTATCGATTCATGGTCATTCTCCCAAACATATCATTAATCTTGTTCCATGTATTTCCAGATTTATCCTTGGAAACTCAGTTGAATTAATGTATATTAAAATGTATTTTCTCTTATAGCTTTAAAACAAATATAATATATACTTCTAAAAGATACCCAAATGCATCTTAATTTTAGAGTAAACTTATTGTCTTCACAGAAAATTCAGGCCAATAAAGTATTCAAATAGACTGATTTTGATTACAACAGATTTTCTGTGTTTATATCAAGATTCCTTTCGGCATCAAGAAATCTTTCATTTTTATAGTTCCACACTGATACCAAAAATATTCTCAGTACCAGATTAGGGAAACATTGCTACATATTTTGAATAATAAAAACCAAAGTCAAGACCAGATCTATAAGCTTCCTGCTGCAAACAAAAGAGGAATAAAAACTTATACTGCAAAATTAGAGCAACTATCGGGATTCAGAATGGGGATATTACCAAGGGTGGGCACCAAGTGTGATGTCAACATCCTTGTGGACATGTTCTAATGTCAGAATGTGGCTTTCCACCATGCAGTCACAAGTCACAATTAAGTCTGCTCCACTTGCTTAAACTAAAGACAGAATCTATAAATCTCCACCTCAAGGAAGCAGTGGTCTCTACTGAACTCTTCACTTGTCCCCTCAGAGACACATTTATTTCGAGGAATATATAAAGTTTACCGTTTTAGTGTAGAACCCAATGTGTTTTGACAGATACTCTCAGTTGTATAAATAGCCCATTTCTTTCATTCCAATTTTTTCCTGGTTCCCTTTGTAGTTACTGCCTTTCCCATTGATAACCCTTGGCAACCACGGACCTGATCTTTGTCTTGGCCTCTTCTGGCGACCATGCAGATGGAACCATATGGTGTGCTGCCTTTTGTGTCTGGCTCCTTTCACTTAGTCTAATGCTTAAAGATTCAAACTTACCAACACTTGCATTATAATGAGCTCCTTTCGTGCCGAGGACAGTCTATTTTATTTCTTTATTCATTCAGCATTTGATAGACATTCAAATTGTTTCTGACCTGAACTCAGGCGTGTTTACATGGGCACATTCTCTCCCTAACTCCAGTAAATCACCAGGGCTTCGATTGCCGGGCCGTTTTTATTTAACTTTATAAGAAATTACCACTTTGTTCTTCACAGTATCTCTCCTCATTTGCATCTATATCAGCAGTGTATGGTCATTTAGTGTCTTCATGTTCAATCTTTTTAGCCTTTTTAATAAGCCTTGCCCAATGTTAAGCCAGCATTCTACCATCGAGCCACATCCTAGCCACCTGTTTTATGCATTTTGTGTCCCGTCTAAGAAATCTGTTGGCCCACCCCAAACTTTTGAGATTTCCTGTCTTCTTCTAGATGTTCTATGCTATTGAGTTCAGGAGATGCATTAGGCTTAGGTCTATTTTAAACTAACTTTGATTAATATAAAAAATTCCTTTATTTTTAAGTTTTAATAGATTCTTAGATTCCATAATCAATACAAAATACAAAATACAATATCTGAACATGGTGTTGCTTTCCATGGCTTCACATGTTCTGCTCTATTACTTCGTGTGGTGAGAAGTTGCCTATAATCTATTGGCTAAGACAAACTCCATAGGGAATCACTTTCACTGTCCACCTTCTCTTTGTAGTTATTTTCCTTTTGCCCTATAAAATCAGTGAGATTTCTTTGAGAAATTGTCACACTCACAGATTCCTTCAATCCTCATCTTTATTTTTTTAACTCTTTGACATTTTCATAAATGTATTTTGATCATATCCATCTCCCAACTTCTCCATGGTTCCATGCCCCTTTCCACACCCACACAACTTTGTTTCCTTACTTGCTTTTAAATTCATAGAGTCAAATGTGTATTTTTTGTTTGGACATGTGGCTATCCACTGAGCCATGGTCAACCTAGCATGAGCCACAGCCCTACCCTTTTCTAGCAGTATCAATCACTAGTAGCTCTTCAGTGAGGGATAATATTTCATGCTCCCCACAACTGCCAAATAATCAGGGTTGAAAATGCAGTGCAAAATAGTGAAGAATGTGGATTGTAAAATAGTGTTTTTTCTTAGGATAGCAACAGATCTTATGATGTCCTTTGGAAATACAATCCCAGACTTAAAGTTGTAAGAAGCAGAGCTGAGGAACAGCAGATGAGTCTCTGCAAGGACAGACAAACGGCAGAAGAAAAAGAAGCTGTGTTTGTTCTTTGGAAACATATCTAATTAAAGATCAAAACCATAGGAGCAAATAAATAACTGAAGGTCCACATGTTGGAGGAGTATCCAGAAGGGCTTGAGATCCTGTAGATTTCCAGAAAGAATCAAGCAGGGAAGAGAGCTACACCTGCTTCTAGTGATTTTTAACCAATGGTGGGGGAGATGGACAGTATAAGAAGGAAAAAAAAAAGGGGTTAGGGATTTAGCTCAGTGGTAGAGCGCTTGCCTAGGAAGCGCAAGGCCCTGGGTTCGGTCCCCAGCTCCAAAAAAAAAAAAAAGAACCAAAAAAAAAAAAAAAGAAGGAAAAAAAAAAGACTGTCTCTTAGTGGTTCTTGACTTGAATTTTCTGACAGTAATTGGTAAATGTTACAAGATTAAATATTCTACTTATAGAATATAACAAAGTTGGTGACTTGATTTAAAATATTTCTTTTTAAAAATACCCATCAGTCTCTACCATGATTGTTAATGTGAATTACTAAGCCTGAAAAAGAGGAACTGTCCTCTGCTGCAACATTTCCTTTTTCCTAGGCTTTGCATCCTCATTTATTATCTATCATCATCTCTCTCTATCTCTCTATCCATCCATCTATCATCTATCATCTATCTATCTATCTATCTATCTATCTATCTATCTATCTATCTATCTATCTATCTATCATCCATCTATCCACCTATCTACCTATCTACAGACCTATCATTCATCTCTATCTATCTCTCTATCTCTTTATTTATTTATCTATTATCTTCTTCTTCCTCTTCATCATCATCATAATCATCGTCATCATCATCTATCTATCGTCTATTCATTTGTGTGTATGTAGGGGTATGCCAGTGCCACAGTGCATGTGTGAAGGGCGGAAGAGAAATAACATGAGTCAGTTCTCTCCCTCTATCTTATTCCACATTTGTTCTGGGAATCAAATGCAGGTCTTTAAGGGAGGCATCAGGGCAGTTTTACCCACTGATACATCTTGCCAGCCTCTTCTCTTTCATTTCACTTATAGCATGTCTCCTTAGGGGTGTCAGCCCAGGGAAGGAAGAGAGAAACTCACCCAAGTCAGTAAAGTTTAATCTGCTAATGAATTATGTGATATCATTATAGACATCTCATAGCGATGGTTATGTAGAAGAAGGAGATGCCCATGAAACAGTCAGTTTTAAGAATGACTTAATGGAGGCAAGAGAGGAAACCACACTTCTGTCTTGGAACATTACATTCCTGGTGCAAAGTTGCCAACATAGAGGCTGCCCTGCTTGCTTGTGTGCAGGACAAAGCAGTTGGCTACAGGGAAAGTGTAGCAGGAATGGTCAGAGGTGTGTGTGTGTGTGTGTGTGTGTGTGTGTGTGTGTGTGCATGCGCGTGCGTGTGCATGGTTATTTCTGGCAGTTCTTGGATACTCTGGAATTCCTGGCACTGGAAAATTGACTTAGAATTGTGTAGGGAAGGTTTGTACTTCAGTGTTCTCTATTGGCAACAGTGTGTGAGCATCTTTCATTGTTCCTTGCACTATTTTGGCTAATGACTCATTAACACACGTGGAGTTTTGCAAACTGCTTTATGATCTGACCCGCTCTGGAAAAGCGAAGTGCTTGTGTAGCTTTGGAGCAACAATACAACAAGTAGCATATGCCATAAGTTGGTTAGGGACCTCTGAGAAAAGAGTAACTGAGGTCCACCCAGGAGTCCAGGGACAATAAAGGAAGAATGTGTTGCTTGACAGCAGAGAAGAGGGAAGAAGATGAGAATGGGTTTTTTGGCCAAATAATCAGACATGGATTGATGACTTCCTTTCTGACTGGAATACTTTTCACTATGATTGTAAAGGCAGCAATCCTCAGTGATTGACAGATTCTATCCACTTGAGGTTTTCTTCATGTCTTCATTTTGAGATCTAGTCTGTTACTCCATGTCTTCTTTTCATTCTTGGAAAATAAATTCCTGCATGAAGTAGTAATGTTTTTCTAATAATATATAAAACACTCTTTAAAGAGACCTAGCATTAATTAATAAACTTTACTTTCACAGTCTCTTTAGTTTTATACCTAAACAGAATGGGATGTGAAGACAGTTCCTGTGTGTGTGTGTGTGTGTGTGTGTGTGTGTGTGTGTGTGTGTGACACACTGAGGCTGTTTCTGTTGTTTTTGTGTATATAATTTCAGAGCTGACCACTGTTTTGCACAATCAAAAGAAGAGCTCAACTCTGGAAGAGTCTAATGGTGGGGCCTTGCAAAATTTCCCCCTCCTGTGTTTCCATGTTCATTGATATTGCCATTGTTTCAGTCTTGTTCATGCACCCATTTCTAGGAGAAATTGGTTTGAAAGACTTCCAGGCATTCTGGTTTGTAAGCGTAGGGTTTGGAAGAGAATGGGGGACAAGAGATGGGAAGAAGGATGCCAAGACAAGAGTCTGATCAAGGCGACAATTTTATTTTTCCCCAAGGCTGAATTTATAGCATAACATGGGTAACAGAGGGAGGGGGAAGTAAGAAACAATTACGCAGGCCAAGGACACAATATTCGTGTGGTCAGGGAATCGGCTGATGTTGACAGGATGTCAGAAAAGTCACAGGTTTGTCATATCTATTAGTCAGCAGGATGTTGGTTTTTCAGAAAGGTTGCAGGTCATCACATTGGGTATCTTTATCATATGATTATTCATCTTGACCACCAGATTTGTATTAGTCTTCTGCAGCTGGCTGGGGATTTTCCATGAACCCAATCATACTTGATTCTAACCATAATAATAACATCAACAATGGAGAGCTTCAACATTGGTTCTTAGCATCTTTCAACCTGCTCTTCCGAGACAACTCCTGAACCATAGATACAGGAGCAATGGCATAGATGTAACTATTAGACTGGGAGCCCTTGGTCTCTGCATTTTGTCAAGTTCTATTTTTTTTTTGTAATGGTCTTCACTTGATGTCAAGAAAGGCTTTCTAGGTAAAGAATGTTAGCTACATTTACCAGTGAATATATGAATAAGATTTAGAATAAGAAATTGTATTGGTCTAGTAAAGTGGAGGGAATAGGGTCTTTTCTAAAGTCCATTATCCCCAGCAAACTATTTAGGCTTCCAGTTTCAGACATGATTTCTCTCCTTCTGAATGGCCCTTACATCAAATTAGACAGCTGTTGGTTGCCACCTTACGAACCACGACAATTACCACTGTGGCAAGATATGCATGCAGGTACCAATTCTTTTCTAAGAAGCAAAACTGAAAGTGGGCACACAAAGAAAAGGCGAGAAAAGGGTTAGATTACAGCTACAAGGACACAAATCATAATCGACTGTGGGTCAATTTTGTATTAATTTAGCAAGTCCATTCACTTGGAAAACTTTAATCACATGTATATGTCAGAGTGTGTTTGGGTCGAGACACATGAGGTAGAATGATAAATGTCTGTGTACAAAGAGGTGGGGCCATCTAGATGCCTCGGATTGAAACGCTTCCCACAGTGCTTTTCTTCCCTTTCTCCCTAGGTTTTAGAAATAATAGGAATCAAAACTTAAGCATTTTACAATGTTAGCTGTTTCTCTTTCAGCCTAATTTTACTTCTGCAGGTGACTGTTGTACAGTAGAATCTGTCAAGAAGGGTGCTACGTATACTTTTCTTTAGTTTATAACTTGCCGCCATGTTGTCTGACAACCTAGAAAAACCACTGACTCTAACAGTGTCAGTAAACACCGCTGTGGGCCAGCTCTCTGTCTCTTCCAACATTCTTAGGGTCTTGAGCCAGTTCAGAACCTGTTCCCTTCCAGTACATTCTTGAGTTTTTTGCTTTTCTTACCCAACCCCCACCTGTCTATTCTCGTTGGATCTGAGGCTAGAAGATGATGTGCTGTTGTTTCTGCCTCTCTTTTGGTAACCTCTTTTATTGAAGGACAAGTCATTCTGCTAGTTCTCTGGCTGCCATGTTTCCTTATGAATATGATCATGTCATTGAACGTCTCCCGTTGATGTTCCTTATAACTAGTCTTCCCCCACCAACATTTTATATTTCATGAAATAAATATATTCCAAGCACATTACCCAAAAGAACAGCATCATTTGCATTTTGTTGAACATTTTATTTCTTTTATTAATATTAATACTGTCCTTGACTCCTTTTTACAGTGTCTTTTTATACCCCTTTGGAGTTAGCACTCAAATAATTGTCAGTGGCTAAGTAAATGTTAGGTAATGCCTCTTCACACATTAACATGCATAGCCTTTGGATTTGGAGACTTTTACATTAACTTTAGAATAGGGAGTTATTTTTGGATGCATTAATAAAACCTCTCAGGCATTATCTTCTGTTAATTCTCATGTGTTCCTTTTTATTTTAAATATGAGACTGAAGAAGCTTCACTTTTGGGGAATAGGGAATCTCAGACACTCAAAGACAGTTGCTACAGGGTCACATTAATACCTCATTTGCTGCCGCCTCCATTGACGTTCTTTCTGAGAATCGTTTACTTCCTGAGGTGTACTGTTATTCTCTATATTATGAAAGTGAGACATTGCAAGTGGAAAGGTGCATCACACCTAGTGCAGAGTCCAGGCTCAGCATCATCATAAGACCATGGGCCAGGCATCCCAGGTTTGCCTCATCACTGTTACTCATGTGACACTGGTATGACTTCTCCAAAATGACAGGCATCGTCACCTAGCAAGCATTTAGATCGTAAACCAGGAGGACTTCAAAGCCAAAGCTGCATGTCTTGCCTGTCATTATATATTGCAAACATAATGGTACATTGTGAACAGCAGGTGATTAGACCTCACTGGGAATTTAATTTATGAGTGGATCTGTCAGTAGGAGATAGAAACTAAATGGCAGAGAATAAGGAGGCAAGCCAGAGACTTAGTTGTTGACAATAGAATAATAAGTGAGTATTAAAACCTCACTCTGACAAGGCTAGCAAAGGATGCAAATGGCAGACAGTAAATACTTTAGGCCTTGTGGGCCACATGTAGGTATTACTACTTTTTTCTATATGCGTGTTTATCTTCCAAGCACCCTGTAACGGTAAAAACCGTTTGTTAGGCTGCAGACGACCTGAAAATCAGACCTGGCTTGGGTTTGGCCTGAAGGTGGTAGTTTATAGCTACAGAGCAAAATCCCTAAAATGTACCCATAGGATCTCTGTTACATCCACAGAGTCACAGCATCAGGAAGGGCAACATTACAGGCAGTTCCTTAAGGCCTCTCTTTAGCTAGCGTCATTTATGTATGTCCCAAGACATTGTTTCAGGGAGGAGTAGTCATAAGGGAGCCATGTTGTTTTGGTCAGTTCTATTAAGGTAATGTTTGCTACTTTCTTTAGGCTTTGGAGTTCTGTTATACTTACAGGTTTTATGAAATGAGTTGAGCAGTGTTTTCTGCTCTTTAGTTTTCTGAAGAAGAGATTGAGTAAGACTAGTTTGGGGTGATTTTTCCCTTGAAAAGCCTTCACAAGTAAGGTCAAGATTAATGGACATAGGTGTCTACAGCCATACCTTTCCCAAGGTGCTCTTTCCTTTCTCTTCCCCTCCTTCCCATTCTGATTAGGAGTTTCTTTCATGTATCTTTACCATTTGGGATTTCCCCCTTATTCAGTGGCTTCAGGGACTCCTCTGGTGCCTTTAGGTACAAGGATAACAGCATTCATCATTTTAGTTGCCTATGCTGCAGACCTGTTCTGTGACTCAGAATCACCTCAGGGCAAAGAAGCTAGAAAAGAAGTTCAGCTGGGACAGCGTTGCCCATGCTGAGGCTCTCCTTTGAGATCTCGCTGCCCTTCTTAGTCTTCAGGCTTTTCTTTCATTTAGGGTCTCTAGGTCACTGGTTCTCAACCTGTGGGTTGTGACCCTTTGTAAAGTTACTCTTCCAAAGGAGCAAGGAAGGTGATTTTATGGTTGGGTGGTCATCACAACACAAGAAACTATTAAAAAGTGACAGCATTAGAAAGGTTGAGAAGCACTGCTCTAGATAGGATGGTCCTTGTTATTACTTTCCCAACAATTTGCAGGCAGTCAGAAGAGAGGGCTGGGTTGCTGAGAAATTATAATATTTAGGAAGTGATGTAGTCACTATTCAACATGATCCAGCTACTATTTGGACTAGTGGCAGAAATTGGCACCATGATACTGGTTTAGTAGTTGTGGAGAATGAAATGATTGCAAAGTGATAGAGGCTTCCACCATTTCTCAAAAGCCATCCTGGAATACTAGGAGATACGTGACAGAGCTCACATCCTTGTACTCAGCTCTTGAGATGGTGGCACATGAAGCTGTGAGACAGAAGTCTAAACTGTAATGTAACTCATCTCCCGAGATGCTGGAGATGTCAAGAAGACAGAATGTCAGGGAGGGGGCAGGGAAGCAAGCGGAAGTAGCCCAAGAATGAAGCCAGGTTGGTGAGATTGAGAAGGACCTCGGAGATTATCAAAGCAGAGCTAACAAAGAGAAGACTTGCATCCAAAAGTGGGAAGCAACATTTTATAGATTGAAAGCCTTCAGGAGAAAGCCACAGGCATGTGTGTTCTCTCCTCATCACAGCTGTCACAAGGTGAGCTTCGGCTTCCCCGTCACTATGTAGCATTGATACTTCCAAGACTGAACCAAACAAACCTTTTCTCCTTCATATTCTCTCAAATATTTCCTCACAATGATGAAATGTTTAGACGGACACTTCCATAACGAACAAGACAGCAATGGGGTACCAAGAGTGACAGTTGCGTCTCTTGAATTATCTGAGTACACATGATCAGCACATATATAATGTTTAGATGGTCAAATTCACTACTCTAAACATCGGCATGGGATAGAAACTTAGAAACCCAGCACCGCACAACCATTAAATATTATAGCTCTAACTTCACCATTTTATGTCATATCTCAATGTGAAATTTACATCTAAGTTTCCCCAATCCTCATTTTAGACTCGCTATATCTAATTATAATATGTACCACACATATTCACATGAGCGCATGTCCTGAAATCATAGCCCCTATGTGTGGAGTGTGAATGCTATTTCATTTCCCAACCTAAAACTCTAAAGCCTCACTAATCTTCCATGAAAAAGAATACATTCATACTCGTTTACTAATTTTTTTTGCTTTAAATTTAACAAGGTAGACCATATGTACATATGTTTTGATGCAGGGACAGAAATATGAGTTAAACTTGGATGGTTCTGTCCTGGCTTTAGAAAATATATGAAGTTGAGATACAAGAATGCTCAATGTTTAGATAAGAATAGAAGGATGTTAACTGTCTTAGTTACTTTTCTCCCTTGTGATTAAGTACCCAGACAAAGCAGCTAAAGGAAGGTAGACTGTTCTCAGTAGTCAGTTCCAGGGTAGAGTCCGTCATGTGCATCGTGCTATAGATTAGCCCATGGTATGGAACTCAGAACAGTGAGAGCTTGGGGAAGCTGTCATAGCACTTTCCCAGTCAGGAAGAACAGGGAGACAAACTAAAGCCTGTGCTCAGTGTACTCTCTCCTCCTTCACAGCCTAGAGAATGTCACAACCCACAGGAGATGTGTTTTCCATCCCAGTCACCTAACCAAGATAATTCTGCCATTTTCCCTGCAGCTCTAGATCTCATAAAGTTGATGGTTGTTATTAACCATCAAAATTTATGTAGAATTTATAAGAATTGATGATGGTTATAGTGGTGCAAGTAACCGAACTGGTTATTTAAATGAATGTTTTTAACAAATTACTTTAAATGTGAAAGTTTAATGTAGGAGAAAGTTTCATGAAGAAGGGCCTTTTCCCTCTGTTTTAAAGGCATTTGCAAGATGATTTCAAGATCTTTGAAATAAGTATCATTTGCAATTTTGCCATATGTGCAATACCCATAATCCGGTTCCTATGTTTGTATGTATGTATGTATATATGTATGTATGTATGTATGAATGAGTGTATGTATGTAACAGAGGAACTCCAGTTTCTCTGATGCATTAAGTTCAGAGTCCTCTTTTGCCTGCCAACCCTGACGCTAGTCATGGGATAATACTTAGTGAAAACCGACCAGTACTGTCCATAGAGGAGACATGGTGATAGTATGGCGATTGGAATACAACTTGTCCCAAATCAAGTAAGTAAATAATCAACTTCCCCATAGAAACTGGTCTGTCTTTACGAATCATGCTGGACTAAGTGATGGAGGGTAGGCTGAGGATCCTGAGACAGGCCGTGTTGAACAGATTGTATTTTTTTTTTTTACATTTTATTTATTTTTTATTAACTTGAGTATTTCTTATATACATTTCGAGTGTTATTCCCTTTCCTGGTATCCGGGCAAACATCCCCCTCCCCCCTCCCCTTTCTTATGGGTGTTCCCCTCCCAACCCTCCCCACATTGCCGCCCTCCCCCCCCAGTCTAGTTCACTGGGGGTTCAGTCTTAGCAGGACCCAGGGCTTCCCCTTCCACTGGTGCTCTTACTAGGATATTCATTGCTACCTATGAGGTCAGAGTCCAGGGTCAGTCCATGTATAGTCTTTAGGTAGTGGCTTAGTCCCTGGAAGCTCTGGTTGCTTGACATTGTTGTACATATGGGGTCTCGAGCCCCTTCAAGCTCTTCCAGTTCTTTCTCTGATTCCTTCAACGGGGGTCCTATTCTCAGTTCAGTGGTTTGCTGCTGGCATTCGCCTCTGTATTTGCTGTATTCTGGCTGTGTCTCTCAGGAGCGATCTACATCTGGCTCCTGTCGGTCTGCACTTCTTTGCTTCATCCATCTTGTCTAATTGGGTGGCTGTATATGTATGGGCCACATGTGGGGCAGGCTCTGAATGGGTGTTCCTTCAGTCTCTGTTTTAATCTTTGCCTCTCTCTTCCCTGCCAAGGGTATTCTTGTTCCCCTTTTAAAGGAGGAGTGAAGCATTCACATTTTGATCATCCGTCTTGAGTTTCATTTGTTCTAGGCATCTAGGGTAATTCAAGCATTTGGGCTAATAGCCACTTATCAATGAGTGCATACCATGTATGTCTTTCTGTGATTGGGTTAGCTCACTCAGGATGATATTTTCCAGTTCCAACCATTTGCCTACGAATTTCATAAAGTCGTTGTTTTTGATAGCTGAGTAATATTCCATTGTGTAGATGTACCACATTTTCTGTATCCATTCCTCTGTTGAAGGGCATCTGGGTTCTTTCCAGCTTCTGGCTATTATAAATAAGGCTGCAATGAACATAGTGGAGCACGTGTCTTTTTTATATGTTGGGGCATCTTTTGGGTGTATGCCCAAGAGAGGTATAGCTGGATCCTCAGGCAGTTCAATGTCCAATTTTCTGAGGATCCTCCAGACTGATTTCCAGAATGGTTTTACCAGTCTGCAATCCCACCAACAATGGAGGAGTGTTCCTCTTTCTCCACAACCTCGCCAGCATCTGTTGTCCCCTGAGTTTTTGGTCTTAGCCATTCTCACTGGTGTGAGGTGAAATCTCAGGGTTGTTTTGATTTGCATTTCCCTTATGACTAAAGAAGTTGAACATTTCTTTAGGTGTTTCTCAGCCATTCGGCATTCCTCAGCTGTGAATTCTTTGTTTAGCTCTGAACCCCATTTTTTAATAGGGTTATTTGTTTCCCTGCGGTCTAACTTCTTGAGTTCTTTGTATATTTTGGATATAAGGCCTCTATCTGTTGTAGGATTGGTAAAGATCTTTTCCCAATCTGTTGGTTGCCGTTTTGTCCTAACCACAGTGTCCTTTGCCTTACAGAAGCTTTGCAGTTTTATGAGATCCCATTTGTCGATTCATGATCTTAGAGCGTAAGCCATTGGTGTTTTGTTCAGGAAATTTTTTCCAGTGCCCATGTGTTCCAGATGCTTCCCTAGTTTTTCTTCTATTAGTTTGAGTGTGTCTGGTTTGATGTGGAGGTCCTTGATCCACTTGGACTTAAGCTTTGTACAGGGTGATAAGCATGGATCGATCTGCATTCTTCTACATGTTGACCTCCAGTTGAACCAGCACCATTTGCTGAAAATGCTATCTTTTTTCCATTTGATGGTTTTGGCTCCTTTGTCAAAAATCAAGTGACCATAGGTGTGTGGGTTCATTTCTGGGTCTTCAATTCTATTCCATTGGTCTATCTGTCTGTCTCTGTACCAATACCATGCAGTTTTTATCACTATTGCTCTGTAATACTGCTTGAGTTCAGGGATAGTGATTCCCCCTGAAGTCCTTTTATTGTTGAGGATAGCTTTAGCTATCCTCGGTTTTTTGTTATTCCAGATGAATTTGCAAATTGTTCTGTCTAACTCTTTGAAGAATTGGATTGGTATTTTGATGGGGATTGCATTGAATCTGTAGATTGCTTTTGGTAAAATGGCCATTTTTACTATATTAATCCTGCCAATCCATGAGCATGGGAGATCTTTCCATCTTCTGAGGTCTTCTTCAATTTCCTTCTTCAGTGTCTTGAAGTTCTTATTGTACAGATCTTTTACTTGCTTTGTTAAAGTCACACCGAGGTACTTTATATTATTTGGGTCTATTATGAAGGGTGTCGTTTCCCTAATTTCTTTCTCGGCTTGTTTCTCTTTTGTATAGAGGAAGGCAACTGATTTATTTGAGTTAATTTTATACCCAGCCACTTTGCTGAAGTTGTTTATCAGCTTTAGTAGTTCTCTGGTGGAACTTTTGGGATCACTTAAATATACTATCAAATCATCTGCAAATAGTGATATTTTGACTTCTTCTTTTCCGATCTGTATCCCCTTGACCTCCTTTTGTTGTCTGATTGCTCTGGCTAGAACTTCAAGAACTATATTGAATAAGTAGGGAGAGAGTGGGCAGCCTTGTCTAGTCCCTGATTTTAGTGGGATTGCTTCAAGTTTCTCTCCATTTAGTTAATGTTAGCAACTGGTTTGCTGTATATGGCTTTTACTATGTTCAGGTATGGGCCTTGAATTCCTATTCTTTCCAGGACTTTTATCATGAAGGGTGTTGAATTTTATCAAATGCTTTCTCAGCGTCTAATGAAATGATCATGTGGTTTTGTTCTTTCAGTTTGTTTATATAATGGATCACGTTGATGGTTTTCCGCATATTAAACCATCCCTGCATGCCTGGGATGAAGCCTACTTGGTCATGGTGGATGATTGTTTTGATGTGCTCTTGAATTCGGTTTGCCAGAATTTTGTTGATTATTTTTGCGTCGATATTCATAAGGAAAATTGGTCTGAAGTTCTCTTTCTTTGTTGGGTCTTTGTGTGCTTTAGGTATAAGAGTAATTGTGGCTTCGTAGAAGGTATTCGGTAGTGAGCCATCTGTTTCAATTTTGTGGAATAGTTTGGATAATATTGGTATGAGGTCTTCTATGAAGGTTTGATAGAATTCTGCACTAAACCCGTCTGGACCTGGGCTCTTTTTGGTTGGGAGACCTTTAATGACTGCTTCTATTTCCTTAGGAGTTATGGGGTTGTTTAACTGGTTTATCTGTTCCTGATTTAACTTCGGTACCTGGTATCTGTCTAGGAAATTGTCCATTTCCTGAAGATTTTCAAGTTTTGTTGAATATAGGTTTTTATAGTAAGATCTGATGATTTTTTGAATTTCCTCCGAATCTGTTGTTATGTCTCCCTTTTCATTTCTGATTTTGTTAATTTGGATGCACTCTCTGTGTCCTCTCGTTAGTCTGGCTAAGGGTTTATCTATCTTGTTGATTTTCTCAAAGAACCAACTTTTGGTTCTGTTGATTCTTTCTATGGTCCTTTTTGTTTCTACTTGGTTGATTTCAGCTCTGAGTTTGATTATTTCCTGCCTTCTACTCCTTCTGGGTGTATTTGCTTCTTTTTGTTCTAGAGCTTTTAGGTGTGCTGTCAAGCTGCTGACATATGCTCTTTCCTGTTTCTTTCTGCAGGCACTCAGCGCTATGAGTTTTCCTCTTAGCACAGCTTTCATTGTGTCCCATAAGTTTGGGTATGTTGTACCTTCATTTTCATTAAATTCTAAAAAGTTTTTAATTTCTTTCTTTATTTCTTCCTTGACCAGGTTATCATTGAGTAGAGCATTGTTCAATTTCCAAGTATATGTGGGCATTCTTCCTTGATTGTTATTGAAGACCAGTTTTAGGCCGTGGTGGTCCGATAGCACGCATGGCATTATTTCTATCTTTCTGTACCTGTTGAGGCCCGTTTTTTGACCAATTATATGGTCAATTTTGGAGAAAGTACCATGAGGAGCTGAGAAGAAGGTATATCCTTTTGCTTTAGGATAGAATGTTCTATAAATATCCGTTAAGTCCATTTGGCTCATGACTTCTCTTAGTCTGTCTACATCTCTGTTTAATTTCTGTTTCCATGATCTGTCCATTGATGAGAGTGGGGTGTTGAAATCTCCCACTATTATTGTGTGAGGTGCAATGTGTGTTTTGAGCTTTAGTAAGGTTTCTTTTACATATGTAGGTGCCCTTGTATTTGGGGCATAGATATTTAGGATTGAGAGTTCATCTTGGTGGATTTTTCCTTTGATGAATATGAAGTGTCCTTCCTTATCTTTTTTGATGACTTTTAGTTGAAAATTGATTTTATTTGATATTAGAATGGCTACTCCAGCTTGCTTCTTCTGACCATTTGCTTGGAAAATTGTTTTCCAGCCTTTCACTCTGAGGTAATGTCTGTCTTTGTCTCTGAGGTGTGTTTCCTGTAGGTAGCAGAATGCAGGATCCTCGTTGCGTATCCAGTTTGTTAATCTATGTCTTTTTATTGAGGAGTTGAGGCCATTGATGTTGAGAGATATTAAGGAATAGTGATTATTGCTTCCTGTTATATTCATATTTGGATGTGAGGTTATGTTTGTGTGCTTTCATTCTCTTTGTTTTGTTGCCAAGACGATTAGTTTCTTGCTTCTTCTAGGGTATAGCTTGCCTCCTTATGTTGGGCTTTACCATTTATTATCCTTTGTAATGCTGGATTTGTAGAAACATATTGTGTAAACTTGGTTTTGTCATGGAATATCTTGGTTTCTCCATCTATGTTAATTGAGAGTTTTGCAGGATACAGTAACCTGGGCTGGCATTTGTGTTCTCTTAGGGTCTGTATGACATCAGGTATTTTTTTTTTATTCTTTTTTTCCGGAGCTGGGGACCGAACCCAGGGCCTTGCGCTTCCTAGGCAAGCGCTCTAACCACTGAGCTAAATCCCCAACCCCCAGATTTTATTTTAACTCGGTGTTAACTTTTCTTCACGACTCTTAAAAGTAAAGGGGTCAGCATGAAAAATGCTGTAAAGCACATACATGCTTGGGGAATCAAAAAGATGGAAGGAAGACTGAGTGGGGGGGATGGAGTTAGGGGCTGAACCCGGAACCTTGTGTGTGTGAGGCAGCTTCCTATTCTTCATATGTTTTCCCAGCTCTTTATTATCTCATTTTAACAAGTGAATGTCAAAGCCAATATTGCCTGTGATGTCATTCCTAACTGTTCTGGTATTATATATCATTTTCCTTCTCTACACACTCACTCATTCATTCTTTGAAACTCAAGCACGCATTGGAATTTTTTCTTGTGCCGGGCACTAGAAAGGTGAAGGTAAGACATTGTCCTTGCTTTTCAAAATCCCATTATTTACTGATGAATAATAATGATAAAGCTGCCATTAGTACTCATGTATTTGAGCAGATGTTATGAATAAGCACAGTCGACTTGAAGCATGCTGTTTGGCATCACATGGGGGAAAACCCCATCTCTCTCAACTTGAGCAATGTTTCAAAAGATGGGAAGATAGGTTGGCTAGTCTGAGTCTCTTAGCTTAGCTTGATTCACAGCATTTTAGTAGCAGCCCTTATAGATTATGTAACTCACATGGAAGGGAAAGGCTTAGTGCTCCTGGTCAGTTCTAGGGACTTCCTGAAGCCTTTGAGTCCTTTACTTCTTGGTATTAAGGGTCTTCATTCCAGGATAGAAACTTTACCTCCTTAGAAAGAATATCTTAGCTTAAGGAGCCTCCTCCAAGACAGACTGTATCAACCCTGAGGAAATTGCTGTACAGTGAAGGGAAAACTAATAAGTGTAAATGGTTGCTAAGTAGCAGTTCGAAGGACAGTCTTGGGTATGGAGAACAAGAAGATAAAGATGTGGTGTGTTGGATAATACAAATGGATGGTGAAGTGTCTTAGGAAAGCAGGAGTGACCAGAAGCACAGCTATAAGAAGTAATTCTGCCCTAAAACACAACTAGTATAGGTGAACAAATGGACAAGAAGCATATGGAGAAAGAAGGCCTTGGTAGCACTGCTTGGATGCTATTTGGACTAAAATAGAAGACAGAGGAAGATGACCACCATCAAAGAAAGGAAAATTATTTCTGTGTTGAGTGGATTATGCTGGAATGCGACAGTCCACTCAGACACTTAGCTTATCTGTTGCATTTACAGCTCAGTGTGTCTCTGTCATGTCCTGGGGGCTAAGTATCCTGTATGTAAAGTTGGCTTAGCTCACTGGATGGAGTGTTGGCCATAAGAAGTCAGAATCACGCATTCCACTTTTCCATATGTTCCTTAGCCACATACATATATTTTGTTCCTGGCAGGGGCTGACTTAGTTCGTTTTGTACTGCTGTAGCAATCACATACTGGGTACAGGGCAAAGAAGAGAAGCTAGTTTGGTTTAATGCTCTGAAGTCTAGCTCCTGGCAAGGTCCTCCATACTGCCTAACATGGCCATGGTGGGATGGTAAGTGAATATGGGAATGGAGGGAGAAGGACAGAGAGTAGAAGGGAAGAGTAGAAAAAGTGGGGATGGGGGTGGGGAGAGGGAGAACAAACTCACTCTCACAACAGATATTCTACTCCTATGTAGCTGTATGAATCCTTTGTGAGCCAGGGACTCTTAGGACCTAATCTCGTAATGGCCTCACTTTTTAACACTATAAATAGGACAATAAATTTGAACACTCATTGTGGAAAGGACATTCAAATCATAACATGTGTTTAATATCATGGAGTGAAGTACAAGTGAGTGGAATTTTAGCATGACCTAGTCTGTCTCGAAAGGAGATTAACTGTTCCTTGCAGCCTGTATATTTCACAGAGCATAACTCATTCAATGCATTGTGCCTTTCTCTGTGAGCTAGGATATTGTCTTAGCAGAAACCTGTTCCTAGAGGGGAGTTCTGAGTAGGAGTTTATTTTTCTTAAATTAAGTATGCAGCTTACTTTGTTATTGTTTATATTTTACTTATATTATTAAAAAAACTTACATTTTTAACATGTTCTTCCCTTTCCAAGTATTTCCAGATCCTCTCCTCCTCCTTATCCCCTCACATTTAAGTGCCTTTTCAACAAACAAACAAAAACTCAAAACAACAACTTCCCCTAATCAAGAAAACAAAATAAATCCAAACTCAAATCAAAACAAAAAATACCACCCCAAAAATCTGTGGATTCCATTACATATTGGTCAACTATTCCTGTTCCTGAGGCCTGTCCTGGAGTTGTTGATATGGCCAGTGTTATACCATTGATAATCATTCATTTCCCTCTCCTAATAGGTATAAATGGCAGTTCAGTTGTTAATATTTACCCTAGTGGTTAGGTTTCAATTCATTCATTCATCATTTGTTCATTCATTTAAAGAAATATAACAAATTAAATATTATACAATAAAACAAAAACTATCACATAGAGTTGGACAAGGAGAGCCAACAGAAAGAGTCTAAAAGAAGATGAAGAGTCAGAGACTCACTCTTTCACACCCTCAGGAATCCCACAAAAACACGAAACTGGAAAATACAGTACATACACAGCGGACCTGGAGTATGCTGCCTCAGTCTCTGAGGTTATATGAGGGTTACTCATGCTGATTTAGAGGGTCTTGTATTCTTGAGGTCCTCCATTCCCTGTGTCTCTTATACTCTTTCTTCCTCCTCTTCTGTGGTGTTCCCTGAGGTTTGAGGAGATGGCTTTGATGGTGACTCTAGAGCTGAGAGTTCCCAAGTTTGTAGGTCTCTATTGTCTATCTGGGTCAGGATACCTCTCCCAGATATTTTTTCTAGTTCTACCCATTTGCCTGCAAATTTCATGACATCATATTTTTTAAATGACATTTTTTAATACTCCATTGTGTAAATGTACCATATTTTCTGTATTTCTTCTATTGAGGGACATCTAGGTTGTTTTCAATTTGAACATGGTTGAGCAGATAGGATGAGACATCTTTAAGGGACTTGCTCAACCTAATAAAGGCAATTTACAGCAACCCCATAGCCAACATCAACTTAAAACTCAAAGCAATTCCGTAACAACCAGGGACTGGACAAGGCTGTGCACTCTCTTGATACCTAGTCAGTATAATAAGTGAAGCTATCTAGAGCAATAAGAGAACTGAAGGAAATCAAAAGAATATAAATTTGAAAGGAAGAAGTCAAAGTATCTTATTTATAGACGATATAATAGTATACATAAGTGATCCCCCCAAAAATCCTACTAAGGAACCCCTTCAGCTGATAAACTCTTTCAGCAAAGCAGCTAGACACAAAATTAACTCACAAAAGTCAGTAGCCCTCCTTTATGGAAACACGGCAAAAAGTCTGAGAAAAAAATCAGGGAGACAATAGCCTCCAAAAAAACAACCTTGAGGTTTCTCTAACCAAGCGAGTGTAAGGCATGTGTGATTAAAACCTCTGAAGTTTATGTGGCAGATGGCATTGTGAGGATAGCATTTTGGGGTATGTAAATGGAACCTTTTTAAGATTCTGAATAAGTGTGGGAGGAAGGGACCTAACCTGTCTTATTTTCGACTCTTACCTGGGATTCAGATCGATATCTGTGATAGTAAATGTTAATAAACATTTAAAAGATGAGTAGAAGAATATAGATTTTTTCCTGTGTTAATAGTTCTGTGTTTATAATGAACTCACTGGGTATTTCTGTGCCACACAGTGTTAGGCACGTTCTCTCTCAGTCTCCTACCTTGCGAAATGCTCCGAATATTTGTACTTGAGCACTTTTAGGACATTTAACTTTGCTAGATAGGCAACACAAAAGGCTAAAATCCTTTGTTCGCATCTACGAGAAGAAAAAAAAAGTGTTTCCTTTTGCAGCTTCTGCCAGAGTTGGTTTTAAATCAGGAGTTTTAGCAGAGTCTGATTTTGTCTATTGTCTGTTCAGGATGAGGCTCATTCAGACTTTGCTGATTACTCACAAAGGAGAGCAGAAATGGTTTCTTAATTGACAGGAATGGAGTGAATTAGTGGCACTTTAAGATGCCAGAAGGGTCCCTGCAGGTACCCTCAGTGACACCTGCTGGGATGTGAAGAAAGCCCCTGTCCAGCCACAAAGCATGTGGCTGCTGGCCTCCTCCTTTAGCTCAGTCTCTATCTGCACTGTGCTCCCATGGAGGAAATCGAGATGGTATATTCTCCTGGAGACTCCTCTTTTCACCCTAGCCTTGCCTCTGCCCTTGATCCTTCTTTCTTCCTGGCTTCCCCATCTCCCTCCTTCTGCATTTCCTTCTGTTTCTCTGGATGTATTAATCTGTAATATGTACTTGAAGTCTATCTCCAGGCACATTCCCTTTGAATTGTGGACTAAGGTCAGGAGGGAGTATGTTGCAAGTCATATAGGTCCCAGGTTCAAGTTTCCATTTCTCTCCCTGTGTCCTTTAATATGTCCAGATGTAGGCACCAGTCAGTCTCATTATTTCAGGCACACAAAGCTGAAGTGTGCAAATATTTACCAATTAGTAGTCAGAATAAGTTAGAATAACCAGCCCAGTGGTTTTGAACAACTGTACATCATGGCTTCACTTAGGTCATTCTGCTTCTGCCCAGACTGTTCTTCTAGATCCATGTTCTTTGCAACCTGCCCACTTTCTTTCTTAGCACTTGATCAAGCACATAAATTCAGCTCTCTGTCTGCAAACTCTCACCCTTCTAATTTAGGAAATGTGGGAGAGAAGGAGACAATATTTATAACAGAAGCTCCCGAAGTCTCTTCATTCAGTAATTATATTGTATAGCTTAATATATGTAATGTGTTAACCGTGTAGTAGTATAAATATATTTTAAATTAACACTATGATTGTAAGTCTTGCATATGCAAGTAGGTGTGAGAATTTTTCAAGAAAAAGTTAAATTATTTTATTATATTATTTCCCGCTAAAGGTAAAATGTGAACTATCTGAAATTTCCTCTTCGATGACAAATTTATTCTTGAATAGTTTGCCTTGTTATTGGACATGACGGCCTATACCTTTAAGTCTAGTACTTGGGAAGTAGAGGCAGGTAGATCTCTGTGAGTTTAAGGCTGGCCTCGTTACAGACCAGCCAGGGATACATAGGGAGATACTGAAATGAAAAGAAGGAAAGAGAGACACAGGGAAAAACTACTGAAATCATGTTCTGGTATTTCCTCCACCAAAGGCCTCATCCTTCATAATGGAGAGATGTTTGAAATTAGACCTTGAAATTAAGGAATTTGCATCAATTCATTCCTGGAGAAGTTTGCAGCCAGTCTGCGTAACACAGTGACACTTTTTTTTGTCTCAAAAGGACAAAAAGGAATAAGGAGAAAATTATAAGAAAGGAGTTAGATATACTTTGCAACTACCTTTCAGATCATGTTCCTAAGCTAGGAGCCACAAGTACAGCATGGTGGATGTCTGAGATTGAGTTCCTAGATCGATGGTGTTCATGGGGAGGAGGAGTCTTGAGGGCACAGCCCAGAGCCTGGCTTCAGCAGGCTCTGGGTGAATGTTTGCGCAGTGAACTGAACTGTTTCAGAAGCCCCGAGTCTAAAGCTTTACTGCCGAGCACTGACCAACAACACTGGTTTATCTTTGTTTCATTTGGTTTCCCAAGAAAGGGTTTCACTGAGGGCTCCCGGTTGGCCAGCAATTCAATATGTAGTGATGTCTGGTGTGAACTCATTATGTAGACCCTTGATGGCCTCTAATTCAATGGCTGTCTTCCTAACTCAATCACTCTAATGCTGGAATTGCAGTGTAAGCCACCATGTCTGGTTCCACTAATTGCCTTTATTTCTAAATGTGTGTTGTACTCTTCTTTTCTTCTCCAGTCACATACTTTCAGAGTTCTGCAACTGATTCTCACACCTTTGGGATTTACTGAGGTGATCTACAGCCTGAGAGCCTCAATGTCAATGAGCTTCTGGGAGGAGGAAGAAAGGGCAAATTCTTGGAGCTCGTCTCAGACACTTTGATGCATCAGTGGGCAAAAAGTCAGAGCTCACCTCTGGGTTTCAAAAACCAACCAATCCTGATCTTGAAAACCCACAAATCCCTGAGTTTGAAATCCTACCAATTCCTCAGCTTGCCCCAAGCTCAGGACTTGAAACCTTACCCCTACTCACCCTGGAAATTTTCTCCCTGAAAAACTTTCCGTCCAAGAAATTCTACATAAGCCTCCAGTTCTCTGTTCCTTCCCACCCAAGCAGTGGCAGTCACTCTCTTGTGTCTTTCCCAATAAATCTCTTGTGAGGTTTGTTGTGCAGTATGACTTTGTGGTATACCTTGGCCCCTGATGGCCAGGATACCTTTCCCTTCAAAGTTGGAACATTTGAAGCACTTGCATTGGAGAAACCTTTCCCTTTCAGATCTCTAAGACAACAGCATGTCTTATAAGTGCTTTTAGATGATGCCAATGAATTTACTGCCTTTATTGTAGGGAAAGGAGGAATCCATTCTATTTTTTCATGATTTGACTAGTTATTGTTTGACATTGTTGTTATCTGCTTTCCTAGATATTAGTTATCTCTGAGTTGAAGCTGAGATAAAACTGAAGAGGAAAGTGGGTGGACAGGTGGGATATATTTTTTTCAAATAGTCACGGTTCAGTCAGATGGATTAAAAACCTGCTGTGTTAGGAAAGCACTCCCATTACTTACAGCCAGTTGGCTAAAATACACATTTCTCAAGAAATGTGTGATCAGTCTTGTCAAATAACTCAGAGATCTATGAGTGCTTTTTCTTCTACAGAGTGAGTTGGCTTTGTAAATCTTGACATATTTTAAATTAAACTCAATTAAACCAAACTCATACCTTTTCATTCAGTCCTCATTACCAAAATAATTTTCACTCTAGTCTCAGTTCAGCTCTAACCCTACTCAAATGACAACCGTACTATGTTGTCAGTACGAACGCGATGGTGGCCAAAAATTCATGATGCTTTGAAGTCCGCGTCAGTTCCATACTTGAGATTACCTTGTTTTCTTACCCTAATCCTATTACAATGTCTTTGTATCCATTTCCCAGTCCATTTCCAGATCTCTCCTCTCCAGATTCCTGGGCTGTTTCCTGGATCTCACTGTCCTTTCTCTCTGGCTGGTGAACCAATGCCTCCTCCTTTACCCTCTGTTCCTCAGCACAGTGCAGCTTTAGAGGATATGAGCGGTATGGAGTGTTAATATGCTTGATTCTAACCTCCTTTGAGTGATGACACTCCCTAGGACTCTCAGGATTTTATCCACTTGAAATGCACACGTTGAGGCAGACAGAATGGGTGATACACAGAAACACGTGGGAAAGGTGGCCTAGGCAGTCTTGCCCCAGATTGTATGTACCTCTGAAGAAATCGGCCATGTTGGAGTTTTAGGTTTTAGGATTGATGAGCTGTACAATCTAGCTGGGCAAGGTTTTGTCTGTGTTTTCATTTGGTAACCTGTAGGTCTTTTGGATGGACCCTGTGGGCTGCAGGCAAGTACTCATGCTTCTTCAATGTGAATGCTAGAAACTAATGGAGTCACACAGTGTGGCATTTGCTGACCTGAAGAGAGGATAATGACGATTCAAAGCTGATTCCAAGAGAGTAGAATGTGGGTATAGGAAGGTTATTTAAAAATTAATAATCAGAAGAGAAGGAGTGGGAGGGGGGCTCGAATGAGGCATTAGAGAACATGAATTAAGTCCCTAGGGTTTGGTGGCATTCAACAACGCCCCTTAGACTACTAGCCCCTGGAACGAGGTTTCTGAGGAGCTAGGGGGTGGTCAGGAAGCTGCTTGGGGTAGGGAGCTTTGGGATATAAGAAAAGAGTCTTTTGAAGCTTCAATAGGCGGCAGCAAGAAGCCTAGAGGATCAATGGCAGATACAACTCACCATTGAGTTGTCCTTTTAAAGGGTGTCAGGAATTTCATTTATGGGTGAATTTTCTTGGGCTTATATCGGCAATTAAGTCAATTAAAAAATCTGAAGAGATCACTACCAGCCCGACTCAAGATGGCGGCTTCTAGAGGCGGAGACATGGCGGCAGAAGATGAACTTTCAGAGCATTGCAGTATCTCTAGGACAAATTGGGGGAAAAAGGGAAGGTCTTACGGAAAGATGCTTTTATAAACTGGTTTCATGTAATTAGAAAAAGATTGTGGCAGAAAGGAGTGGAGATCGCTACAGGTATGGGAATGGAGCTGTGGTAGACACAGGCGTATGTAGTTGTGGAGCAGGGCTGGTTCTAGGGCTGGTCCAATTGCCACCAACTGAGCTAATTCTGCTGCTCTTAGCTCTTCAGGTGCCACTGCTTGACTCATAATCCCAGTTTGTGACATGGGCTGCCACCTGTGCTGCTCACCCTGCTTGGGGAGGAGAGGACCGAGGGCAGGGTGATGTGTAGTCACCCTGCCACTAAACATGTTGCCCAAGTACCAGATCACCTTGATTCTGAGGAACAAGGTATCTACGGAAGAATGACTCATTTCATGTATTAAATTTCCGTGCTGTTGCTGTCCATGCTACTGACGAGACCATGGTGCTTCTGGAGGGCATGTTGATGATAGTGATTTATGCTGTCGCTGGGGACCAGATTGATGACTGTGAACTGAGCTTTTGTAGTGGTATTGATGATGACAGACTCATAGCTGAGAATAAGGGATACTGACCTGTGACCCACCATGTGCCCACCACCAATCATCAACCAAACAAATAAACAAAAAACAAGTCTAGACAGAAGCTATTGAAAAGAGTTCTTAAAATTGTGTTAAAGATGTGGAGGTGTAGGCCTTCACAGTTGATGGCTTCTGGTGAGAAGGTAGGGAACGACTGTTTTCTTTTCTTTTTTTTTTTTTTTTTTTCAGAGCAACTTTTTTTTTTTTATTAACTTGAGTATTTCTTATATACATTTCGAGTGTTATTCCCTTTCCCGGTTTCCGGGCAAACATCCCCCTCCCCCCTCCCCTTCCTTATGGGTGTCCCCCTCCCAACCCTCCCCCCATTGCCACCCTCCCCCCATAGACTAGTTCACGGGGGGTTCAGTCTTAGCAGGACCCAGGGCTTCCCCTTCCACTGGTGCTCTTACTAGGATATTCATTGCTACCTATGGGGTCAGAGTCCAGGGTCAGTCCATGTATAGTCTTTAGGTAGTGGCTTAGTCCCTGGAAGCTCTGGTTGCTTGGCATTGTTGTACTTTTGGGGTCTCGAGCCCCTTCAAGCTCTTCCAGTTCTTTCTCTGATTCCTTCAATAGGGGACCTATTCTCAGTTCAGTGGTTTGCTGCTGGCATTCGCCTCTGTATTTGCTGTATTCTGGCTGTGTCTCTCAGGAGCGATCTACATCCGGCTCCTGTCGGTCTGCACTTCTTTGCTTCATCCATCTTGTCTAATTGGGTGGCTGTATATGTATGGGCCACATGTGGGGCAGGCTCTGAATGGGTGTTCCTTCAGTCTCTGTTTTAATCTTTGCCTCTCCCTTCCCTGCCAAGGGTATTCTTTTTCCTCATTTAAAGAAGGAGTGAAGCATTCACATTTTGATCATCCGTCTTGAGTTTCGTTTGTTCTAGTGATCTAGGGTAATTCAAGCATTTGGGCTAATAGCCACTTATCAATGAGTGCATACCATGTATGTCTTTCTGTGATTGGGTTAGCTCACTCAGGATGATATTTTCCAGTTCCAACCATTTGCCTACGAATTTCATAAACTCGTTGTTTTTGATAGCTGAGTAATATTCCATTGTGTAGATGTACCACATTTTCTGTATCCATTCCTCTGTTGAAGGGCATCTGGGTTCTTTCCATTTTCTGGCTATTATAAATGAGGCTGCGATGAACATAGTGGAGCACGTGTCTCTTTTATATGTTGAGGCATCTTTTGGGTATATGCCCAAGAGAGGTATAGCTGGATCCTCAGGCAGTTCAATGTCCAATTTTCTGAGGAACCTCCAGACTGATTTCCAGAATGGTTTTACTAGTCTGCAATCCCACCAACAATGGAGGAGTGTTCCTCTTTCTCCACATCCTCGCCAGCATCTGCTGTCACCTGAGTTTTTGATCTTAGCCAATCGCACTGGTGTGAGGTGAAATCTCAGGGTTGTTTTGATTTGCATTTCCCTTATGACTAAAGATGTTGAACATTTCTTTAGGTGTTTCTCAGCCATTCGGCATTCCTCAGCTGTGAATTCTTTGTTTAGCTCTGAACCCCATTTTTTAATAGGGTTATTTGTTTCCCTGCGGTCTAAATTCTTGAGTTCTTTGTATATTTTGGATGTAAGGCCTCTATCTGTTGTAGGATTGGTAAAGATCTTTTCCCAATCTGTTGGTTGCCGTTTTGTCCTAACCACAGTGTCCTTTGCCTTACAGAAGCTTTGCAGTTTTATGAGATCCCATTTGTCGATTCTTGATCTTAGAGCATAAGCCATTGGTGTTTTGTTCAGGAAATTTTTTCCAGTGCCCATGTGTTCCAGATGCTTCCCTAGTTTTTCTTCTATTAGTTTGAGTGTGTCTGGTTTGATGTGGAGGTCCTTGATCCACTTGGACTTAAGCTTTGTACAGGGTGATAAGCATGGATCGATCTGCATTCTTCTACATGTTGACCTCCAGTTGAACCAGCACCATTTGCTGAAAATGCTATCTTTTTTCCATTGGATGGTTTTGGCTCCTTTGTCAAAAATCAAGTGACCATAGGTGTGTGGGTTCATTTCTGGGTCTTCAATTCTATTCCATTGGTCTATCTGTCTGTCTCTGTACCAATACCATGCAGTTTTTATCACTATTGCTCTGTAATACTGCTTGAGTTCAGGGATAGTGATTCCCCCTGAAGTCCTCTTATTGTTGAGGATAGCTTTAGCTATCCTGGGTTTTTTGTTATTCCAGATGAATTTGCAAATTGTTCTGTCTAACTCTTTGAAGAATTGGATTGGTATTTTGATGGGGATTGCATTGAATCTGTAAATTGCTTTTGGTAAAATGGCCATTTTTACTATATTAATCCTGCCAATCCATGAGCATGGGAGATCTTTCCATCTTCTGAGGTCTTCTTCAATTTCTTTCTTCAGAGTCTTGAAGTTCTTATTGTACAGATCTTTTACTTGCTTGGTTAAAGTCACACCGAGGTACTTTATATTATTTGGGTCTATTATGAAGGGTGTCGTTTCCCTAATTTCTTTCTCGGCTTGTTTCTCTTTTGTATAGAGGAAGGCTACTGATTTATTAGAGTTAATTTTATACCCAGCCACTTTGCTGAAGTTGTTTATCAGCTTTAGTAGTTCTCTGGTGGAACTTTTGGGATCACTTAAATATACTATCATGTCATCTGCAAATAGTGATATTTTGACCTCTTCTTTTCCGATCTGTAGCCCCTTGATCTCCTTTTGTTGTCTGATTGCTCTGGCTAGAACTTCAAGAACTATATTGAATAAGTAGGGAGAGAGTGGGCAGCCTTGTCTAGTCCCTGATTTTAGTGGGATTGCTTCAAGTTTCTCTCCATTTAGTTTAATGTTAGCAACTGGTTTGCTGTATATGGCTTTTACTATGTTCAGGTATGGGCCTTGAATTCCTATTCTTTCCAGGACTTTTATCATGAAGGGGTGTTGAATTTTGTCAAATGCTTTCTCAGCATCTAATGAAATGATCATGTGGTTCTGTTCTTTCAGTTTGTTTATATAATGGATCACGTTGATGGTTTTCCGTATATTAAACCATCCCTGCATGCCTGGGATGAAGCCTACTTGATCATGGTGGATGATTGTTTTGATGTGCTCTTGAATTCGGTTTGCCAGAATTTTATTGAGTATTTTTGCGTCGATATTCATAAGGGAAATTGGTCTGAAGTTCTCTTTCTTTGTTGTGTCTTTGTGTGGTTTAGGTATAAGAGTAATTGTGGCTTCGTAGAAGGAATTCGGTAGGGCTCCATCTGTTTCAATTTTGTGGAATAGTTTGGATAATATTGGTATGAGGTCTTCTATGAAGGTTTGATAGAATTCTGCACTAAACCCGTCTGGACCTGGACTCTTTTTGGTTGGGAGACTTTTAATGACTGCTTCTATTTCCTTAGGAGTTATGGGGTTGTTTAACTGGTTTATCTGTTCCTGATTTAACTTCGATACCTGGTATCTGTCTAGGAAATTGTCCATTTCCTGAAGATTTTCAAATTTTGTTGAATATAGGTTTTTATAGTAAGATCTGATGATTTTTTGAATTTCCTCTGAATCTGTAGTTATGTCTCCCTTTTCATTTCTGATTTTGTTAATTTGGACGCACTCTCTGTGTCCTCTCGTTAGTCTGGCTAAGGGTTTATCTATCTTGTTGATTTTCTCAAAGAACCAACTTTTGGTTCTGTTGATTCTTTCTATGGTCCTTTTTGTTTCTACTTGGTTGATTTCAGCTCTGAGTTTGATTATTTCCTGCCTTCTGCTCCTCCTGGGTGTATTTGCTTCTTTTTGTTCTAGAGCTTTTAGGTGTGCTGTCAAGCTGCTGACATATGCTCTTTCCTGTTTCTTTCTGCAGGCACTCAGCGCTATGAGTTTTCCTCTTAGCACAGCTTTCATTGTGTCCCATAAGTTTGAGTATGTTGTATCTTCATTTTCATTAAATTCTAAAAAGTTTTTAATTTCTTTCTTTATTTCTTCCTTGACCAGGTTATCATTGAGTAGAGCATTGTTCAATTTCCAAGTATATGTGGGCATTCTTCCCTTATTGTTATTGAAGACCAGTTTTAGGCCGTGGTGGTCCGATAGCACGCATGGGATTATTTCTATCTTTCTGTACCTGTTGAGGCCCGTTTTTTGACCAATTATATGGTCAATTTTGGAGAAAGTACCATGAGGAGCTGAGAAGAAGGTATATCCTTTTGCTTTAGGATAGAATGTTCTATAAATATCCGTTAAGTCCATTTGGCTCATGACTTCTCTTAGTCTGTCTACATCACTGTTTAATTTCTGTTTCCATGATCTGTCCATTGATGAGAGTGGGGTGTTGAAATCTCCCACTATTATTGTGTGAGGTGCAATGTGTGTTTTGAGCTTTAGTAGGGTTTCTTTTACGTATGTAGGTGCCCTTGTATTTGGGGCATAGATATTTAGGATTGAGAGTTCATCTTGGTGGATTTTTCCTTTGATGAATATGAAGTGTCCTTCCTTATCTTTTTTGATGACTTTTAGTTGGAAATTGATTTTATTTGATATTAGAATGGCTACTCCAGCTTGCTTCTTCTGACCATTTGCTTGGAAAGTTGTTTTCCAGCCTTTCACTCTGAGGTAGTGTCTGTCTTTGTCTCTGAGGTGTGTTTCCTGTAGGCAGCAGAATGCAGGGTCCTCGTTGCGTATCCAGTTTGTTAATCTATGTCTTTTTATTGGGGAGTTGAGGCCATTGATATTGAGAGATATTAAGGAATAGTGATTATTGTTTCCCTTTATATTCATATTTGGATGTGAGGTTATGTTTGTGTGCTTTCATTCTCTTTGTTTTGTTGCCAAGACGATTAGTTTCTTGCTCCTTCTAGGGTATAGCTTGCCTCCTTATGGTGGGCTTTACCATTTATTATCCTTTGTAGTGCTGGATTTGTAGAAAGATATTGTGTAAATTTGGTTTTGTCATGGAATATCTTGGTTTCTCCATCAATGTTAATTGCGAGTTTTGCTGGATACAGTAACCTGGGCTGGCATTTGTGTTCTCTTAGGGTCTGTATGACATCAGTCCAGGATCTTCTGGCCTTCATAGTTTCTGGCGAGAAGTCTGGTGTGATTCTGATAGGTCTCCCTTTATATGTTACTTGACCTTTTTCCCTTACTGCTTTTAATATTCTTTCTTTATTTTGTGCGTTTGGTGTTTTGACAATTATGTGACGGGAGGTGTTTCTTTTCTGGTCCAATCTATTTGGAGTTCTGTAGGCTTCTTGTATGTCTATGGGTATCTCTTTTTTTAGGTTAGGGAAGTTTTCTTCTATGATTTTGTTGAAGATATTTACTGGTCCTTTGAGCTGGGAGTCTTCACTCTCTTCTATACCTATTATCCTTAGGTTTGATCTTCTCATTGAGTCCTGGATTTCCTGTATGTTTTGGACCAGTAGCTTTTTCCGCTTTACATTATCTTTGACAGTTGAGTCAATGATTTCTATGGAATCTTCTGCTCCTGAGATTCTCTCTTCCATCTCTTGCATTCTGTTGGTGAAGCTTGTATCTACAGCTCCTTGTCTCTTCTTTTGGTTTTCTATATCCAGGGTTGTTTCCATGTGTTCTTTCTTGATTGCTTCTATTTCCATTTTTAATTCCTTCAACTGTTTGATTGTGTTTTCCTGGAATTCTTTCAGGGATTTTTGCGATTCCTCTCTGTAGGCTTCTACTTGTTTATTAATGTTTTCCTGTGTTTCCCTAAGTGTGTTCATGTCTTTCTTGAAGTCCTCCAGCATCATGATCAAATATGATTTTGAAACTAGATCTTGCTTTTCTGGTGTGTTTGGATATTCCATGTTTGTTTTGGTGGGAGAATTGGGCTCCGATGATGCATTGTAGTCTTGGTTTCTGTTGCTTGGGTTCCTGCGCTTGCCTCTCGCCATCAGATTATCTCTAGTGTTACTTTGTTCTGCTATTTCTGACAGTGGCTAGACTGTCCTATAAGCCTGTGTGTCAGGAGTGCTGTAGACCTGTTTTCCTCTCTTTCAGTCAGTTATGGGGACAGAGTGTTCTGCTTTCGGGTGTGTAGTTTTTCCTCTCTATAGGTCTTCAGCTGTTCCTGTGGGCCTGTGTCTTGAGTTCACCAGGCAGCTTTCTTGCAGCAGAAAATTTGGTCTTACCTGTGGTCCTGAGGCTCAAGTACGCTCGTGGGGTGCTGCCCAGGGGCTCTCTGCAGCGGCAGCAACCAGGAAGACCTGTGCCGCCCCTTCCGGGAGCTTCAGTGCACCAGGGTTCCAGATGGTCTTTGGCTTTTTCCTCTGGCGTCCGAGATGTGTGTGCAGGGAGCAGTCTCTTCTGGTTTCCCAGGCTTGTCTGCCTCTCTGAAGGTTTAGCTCTCCCTCCCACGGGATTTGGGTGCAGAGAACTGTTTATCAGGTCTGTTTCCTTCAGGGTCCGGGGGTGTCTCCGGCAGGGATCCTGCCGCTCCTGGGCCCTCCCCCACGGGAGCCCAGAGGCCTTATACAGTTTCCTCTTGGGCCAGGGATGTGGGCAGGGGTGAGCAGTGTTGGTGGTCTCTTCCGCTCTGCAGCCTCAGGAGTGCCCACCTGACCAGGCGGTTGGGTCTCTCTCTCACCGGGTCTGGGAGCAGAGAGCTGCTGCGGGCCGGGATCCGCGGGTGTGGGACTTCCGGTAAACACAGAACGTGCCCGGTCTTAGAGAAATTCTGCTTCCGTGTGTCCCAAGCTCACCAGGCAGCTTTCTTGCAGCAGAAAATTTGGTCTTACCTGTGGTCCCGAGGCTCAGGTTCGCTCGTGGGGTGCTGCCCAGGGGCTCTCTGCAGCGGCAGCAACCAGGAAGACCTGTGCCGCCCCTTCCGGGAACTTCAGTGCACCAGGGTTCCAGATGGTCTTTGGCTTTTTCCTCTGGCGTCCGAGATGTGTGTGCAGGGAGCAGTCTCTTCTGGTTTCCCAGGCTTGTCTGCCTCTCTGAAGGTTTAGCTCTCCCTCCCACGGGATTTGGGTGCAGAGAACTGTTTATCCGGTCTGTTTCTTTCAGGTTCCGGCGGTGTCTCAGGCGCAGAAGTCCTGCCGCTCCTGGGCCCTCCCCCACGGGAGCCCAGAGGCCTTATACAGTTTCCTCTTGGGCCAGGGATGTGGGCAGGGGTGAGCAGTGTTGGTGGTCTCTTCCGCTCTGCAGCCTCAGGAGTGCCCACCTGACCAGGCGGTTGGGTCTCTCTCTCACCGGGTCTGGGAGCAGAGAGCTGCTGCGGGCCGGGATCCGCGGGTGTGGGACTTCCCACGACTGTTTTCTTAAAGGGGCTGCCCACTTCCCACTGGGAGTTTGACCATGCTCCAATGAGTATATGGGACTTGATCAATTTTTTGTTGTTGTAGTTGTTTTGTTTTCTTTTTGGTGGGGAGGAGTGCATGGGTGTGAAGATGGACCTGGGAGGAACGGGAAGTGAGTGTGTGAAATGGGTGCCGTGTATAAAATGTCAAATAATTAATAAAAAATACTGTGTTGGAGAAAAAAAATCTGAAAAGGTCAAATAAAAACATCTATAGATCACCTACGACACCTCCTGCCCCCCCAGATTTTCAGGGGAAGTATTAATGCTACATACTTTATAAGAATTATTCTAGTTTTTGTTTCCTCACAGAATAACAAAAACAACGGACTGCCATAATTATCCAGAGTTTTTAGTGTAAGGTAACATGAAGGGAAAGACTGTGACTAAGTTTCTGTCAGTTGGTGGACACCTAGTTTCTGAGAAAGGCAGGGCATTGTCCCAAGGTTAACTGCCTGGGAATAAAAAGCCATGTATGGCCAGAAGCCCAAGCAGTCTAGATTATCCATGTTTCTGGTTGTGTAGTGAAATGGTTTCCAAAATAGAAGTTTGGATATGGAAAAATACTTTTCCTTTGACAATTTTTTTGTTTGTTTCAGGGAATTTTATATATGTAAGAACAACTGGGGGTGGATAATACATAAATAAAATGAGGATGGAAATTAGGAATTCTTTCCTATTCTTTGTCTAAAAGAACATCCTCTGAGGAACTCTACTGATTGTTCAGTTTTCTGTTAGCTGAATGCAGGACAATGAGGACACTGCAGGACACTTTGGTGTGTGTGTGTGTGTGTGTGTGTGTGTCTACATTTTAGTTACTGAAATATTCTATGGTATGACCCACATTGATTCAGAGTGTTTGGGACTCTGAGTATTGTAGACATGCTAGGTAAAATGTGGCAATATTTATTTTATTGTTCTTCTCTTTACAATGTCTGCATGCAGACATTGTACAGCATCCTCTCCAGATGCATAGGGGATTATGTATGTAGGCATGCCTGTTAGTGCACCATCTCAAGTACTTGGTGCCTCCTCTGTAGACTTCGAGTGCAGGAGGGATGACTGCAATCACTATGTGTTTCCAAGGTAATAGCTTTATTTGGAGTATTTGGATGATTTTTATAATTATGAATATTTTGTGGCATCTTCAGTACTATCTTGGCAAAAAGTAAGATTGGTCGAATGAACTCAATAATTCAGTCTTTGAAAAACAAAATTATGCTTCTATGAAGTCAAATGTTGTTTCCTTACTCTGGTCTTTATACAAATGCATGTAGTTAGGTCCACACAACATCATTCTGTCAGAAACAGAGGTTTCTCTACTCCGGTGCCATTGTGCTCAGATCATTGTGACCATCAGAATGACCAATGGAAGCTGGATATCACAGCAATAAGAAGAAGGCTTCTGCCCTTATTCACTGGCTAGTGGTGGTGGGGACCAAATTAATCAAGAATTGTGTTACAGTAAAAGAATAATTATATAAGTTTATATAAATGAGACCTGGCTGGAAAAGAGCCACTAGCTTCCAAGCAAGAGGCATAAGACTAGAGGAGAATCCTCGCAATCATAATAGTTAAGCAAGAACAGGAATCATCTAGGCCAAGTCTGATACAGAGGAGTACACCCATAATCCTAGAGTCCAGGAGACAGAGGCAGTGGGATCTTCAGCTTGAGACCAGCAAGTCTAAACACATAACAAGGCTCTGTCTAAAAAACAAAACAAGATTAAAAAAATAAAGGAAAAGATTTACTCAGGCAATGCAGAAATAGAGAGCAAGTGAGTGTATTACACTGAGGAAACAAAGAGATTAATAGACTGGAGGACACTGGGGCATGGACCTGAAAGAAATCCCCTATTGGATCCTAGATGAGAAAAGAGCTGGGAGGAGACAGGAGAGGAGAGGAGAGGAGAAGAGAGAGGAGGAGAGGGGAGGGGAGGGAAGGGGAGGGGGGAAGAGGAGAGGAGAGGGGAGGGGAGGGGAGGGGAGGGGGAGAGGGGGGAAGGGGAGGGGGGGAGAGGAGAGGGGAGGGGAGGGGAGGGGAGGGGGAGAGGGGGGGAGGGGAGGGGGGAGGGGAGGGGAGGGGAGGGGAGGGGAGGAGAGGAGTGGTAGTGCACCAAAGTCCGAAGACGGAAGAAGAGGCCAAAAGAGAGGGCAGGGAAGGAACAAGGTCATGTAGTGAGTACAAACAACACGTAGGTTCTGGGCAGACTGCTTGGCGGGAGGTGACCAGTAAACAGCGAAGAAGAGTAGAGAAAGTACATTGGTGAGGGATCCAAAAACAAAATTATTATATATATAATTATTCATTATTAAATATAATATACTATATATTATATATGTGTGTATGCATGTATATATATATTTGTGTGTATATATCATATATATGTAAGTATATATATATGTATATGAGAATGTTATGAAACAAAATACTTTGTTGCCAACTAAAAACTTAGTATTTGTAAAAAGGTGTAGCTAGGTCAGGACAGATTTTATTGTGGAGCACACTAAGGAACTTGCCCTTTGGGCTTAGAAGTGTGACGAGCTGGTGACATAAGGCTTCTTTCAGACAGAGCATGGTTTCTCCCAGACCTTAGTGGTTGAGCTTTCATGAAAAAACATGAAGAGTAGGCACAGGGTCATGTGACTTCAAGCTGCTATATGTATGTAGGTGGGCCAAGGATAGAAAAAAATGCTTGAGCTAATAATCACTCATGAACTGATTTTTCTGTAGAATGTGACTTTGGAGATGAGTAGATTGGTATCTAGATGTTCCTTCCCTGTATCAAATAAAGCTTTACGAAAACTTCATATTTAGTTTAAGGATTTACATTAAGTATTTGTGCATTCTATATTAAAATTATACTCCAGAGAGTTTGATAGACTGTTGATTGCCTTTAAGAATCATAGCTAGAGGGTCTGGGGATTTAGCTCAGTGGTAGAGCGCTTGCCTAGGAAGCGCAAGGCCCTGGGTTCGGTCCCCAGCTCCGAAAAAAAGAACCAAAAAAAAAAAAAAAGAATCATAGCTAGATAATTATTCTAAATTTATTTGTCTTAGAGAAATGTTAGTTTTTTATTCTTTTACTCATCACTATTGTTCTTACTCACTGTTGGGCTAGCCTTATTGACAGCCTTGCACTAGGCTATGGCTCGGGATGTCACTGAATTACTGAGTAGCTTTGTAATATATAATTTAGCACGTGGTACTTGTGTTCTATACTTTAGAAGGTAAATGAAAGAACTTTCCAAATGCCTTCACTAGAAGGAAGACAAGTTAATAATAAATACAATCTTACACTTCACCACATAATCCTCACCATTCAAGACCCAGGATTCTAGCACTGTGAAAATATAGCTAGTATGATACTCCAGAAACCATGAAGCAAAGATATGTTCAATTATTTTGGCAGTTTAAAATGACAGTGTTTAAAATTTAGAGGTTAAAAGGATGATGGGACAGCCTTGATGGTTTGGCCTCTGGTGAGCATTGAGCATTGTGTCAGGAGCCTCCAAAAACAAGCACTTAGTGGCTTGAACCCAGGGTGAAGGTGAGGTGGATGAGACACTGGAGCCCGCCTTCCCTATCAAGAGTAAACCCTCAGTGACCCTACAGTCTCACTCAAGGCCCATCACCCCCTACAGATCTGCAGTACCTGTCGGTTCCACTGCCTAGGCAACCAAGTCTTCATATCTAGACTGCGGGAGATGCTTAGCACCAAACCATAGCACTGGATGCAGAAAGCATTTACAGATAGAATACTCTTTGCAGCAATTCATGTCAGTTAGGAATGGATCATATGTAGAAAAGATCAGTCCTACAGGGTCCATGTCAAGATCTCAGGGGTGAGCTGAATTACCAAATGTAGCTGCTGTGTAAAGAGTATGACCCAGAATATATGAGTAAGTTGTTGTTTGCCCTATGAGGGATGCTGATGCTCAAATGTCATTCTCTCACATTTTCTTTTCTAAGTCAGCAGTGTTTCACAGTGGTGTCCACGAAACACGGGTCATGCTCTGGGTTTGCCAGGCAGTTTCACATAAATGGGCATCGAAGTTATATGCATCAATATCGTGCACTGATTTCATCTTGCAAAGAAATTTTATCTCGTTAGGAAATGTGGAAACAAAAGATTTCTTTTAAGGACTCTGACCACACTAACATGTGGCAAATTCCAGAAATTTTAGGAAATAGTAACCCAGTTATGAAATTCTTTGGCTTCCTGCCATTCCACAGAGAGAAGGCATGCCTTTATGGATTCTTAAGACGGGTAGAGCATAAATGAGTATGAATCGATTGTATTGTGTGAAAAGGAAGAATGCAAAACTTCTGTATAGACCTAGACTAGAGCTCAGGTCAGTGCAGATATGAATAAAACACAGCCAATTAACTCTGATGTCTAGGAAGTACAGTGGTTTTTCTTATCCTCCAAAACCTTTATATATAAAAATATTATTATGACTTTAACATTGGGGCCATTAAGTAAATGGCCTTCCTGTCTTCTTAACACAATTAATTATGTTTCATAATATTTTACTTTCAGTTTTCACTTCTATCTATGTGTTTACATTACCAATTATAATTATAGTGAGTGTTCAATTTAATAATTATTTTTGCTTACTATTCTAGGGGTAGCATTTTTCTTATGTTTGGTTTTTTTTTCAAGGCTAGCTGGGAACTCTCAATCCTACTGCCTCTGACAAGCAAAATATGGGATTGCAGGAGATTGTACCCATCACTCCTGGATCCTTTATTTTATAATGTTTATATTCATAATTCAAATATCTAGATCATATCCTCTTGGATAGACCCTCAAGATTTTATATGAAAGTTCATTTTATATGTTTTTATTATGTGTTTTATAGGTGTTTAAGGTAATAGGCACCTCCACGAACCTGTTAGTTTGGCTTGAAAAAGTTCTAAAGATAAATTTTGTCTTGAGTGGGTCAATGAGGAAGAGTAGTACTCTTATGATCTAGAAACATATTGCCACATGTGTTCCAAGGAAAGAAAGCCCAGTTATTACAGCACTGTCATCATCAACATCTCTGGGTTAAGCTACATGGATGCCATTAAGAAATTTTGTTGTTTTAAAATAGGATAAGTGGTCTTTTATTCTCACTGGAATGTGTACTAGAATGTCATTACTAAGGCTGACGATATCTGGGTTTCTTTGCACGAAATTGTAGTAAGTCTTTTGGATTCTCAATATTTTTTTAATCCCCACAACTTTGTAGTTGGCTAGCAAAGGAGCAAGGCTGTGGACAGAAGTCCGAACTGCTTTGGAAACAATGGGGCTTTCAGAGAGAGGGGCGTCTGGGAACAGAATTTATTTCATTGTGTTGAGATGATATAATAGACATTCTCTTGAATGCCTGTCCATTGCAGGGGTGAAAATAGAAAGCAAACTCTTTTAGTCATATATCACAATGCAATTTTTGAATCCTCGAGAGATGCGATTTGAATGACTGGTTGAAATGTCTTACTTTGGGATAACACATGAAGGTTGTTTTCCATCAGGGAATTTAATTCTCTGCACGTGACTCAGGTACAATCTGGGATCAAAGAAAGAAAATTATTTTTTTTAGGGCCTTACACTGAATAGATGCCATAGACCTGGCACAGGTCCCCATGTGCCTGTGATAGTTCACATTTCATGTCACCTCATTCTTTCTCTGACACTGTTTCACCCTCCTGTGTCAGAGCTGATGGGCAGGTAGTAGGTTTGACA
Source organism: Rattus norvegicus (assembly GCF_021556685.1). Classification (NCBI taxonomy): domain Eukaryota; kingdom Metazoa; phylum Chordata; class Mammalia; order Rodentia; family Muridae; genus Rattus; species Rattus norvegicus. Next base: position 33,292,894 of record NC_141553.1, read on the forward strand.
TTTTTCTTCTACTGATAAGAGAAGCCTGCTGTTAGGTAGATTGCGTGAATTTCATTTCCTGTTCTTTACAACCATTGAAGAACATGTTTGAATACTGAGAGAGTAGGAATTAAGATCTAGTCTAACTACTAATGGGCAGTACCATATTAGCTCTTGACTATGTGTCAAATACCTGCCCACCCCTGATTGCAGCTCTGTGTTCCAGTACTCTGTCCTCCCCCTCCTGATCCCTTCTACTCCGATCCCCACATCCACAACTGTCTAGTTATCCCTCTGACCCTGTTCACCCAAAATGTATTCTATTTTCCCTTCTCAATGAGAAGGAGTCTAATATTAACATGGTATTTTTTTATTTTATTACATTTATATTCCAATCAACACAAATAATAAAAACATTTGGTTATTTTGTGAAATACATACCTCAATCCAGTAAGCTTTTGGAACTATTTCCATTTTGGTGGCAAATCTTGGTATCAGGAGAAGCCTGAGCCAAAGACTTCAGATGGTTAAGATCTGATGAAAATGCGATTCACAGCCAAAGACAACTGTGACAAAACTTAGACAAGCATGAGTTAAAAACTGTTTGGACAAGGCCACTGGCTCCTTGGCCATCAACTGGCAGCACCAGGACAAACCGAAACTACTGGAATGTACCATATACAAGTTGGGTTGCATCACTTTGCAAACTTTGGCTCAACTTTGGCTCACACACAGGCATCAATCAGCACTGGAGACACAGTCATGAAGGCCAACTTCTGTGGCTTCCAGAAGAAGAGAAGTTGATGTGGCCTTTCTTCTGGGATGGCTCAATTCTTTCTGTCAGGTTTATCCTTGGTATTATCTGTGACATTCAAAAACCTCAAATCCTGATTGCCTATGTAATTTGGTTACTTGTTTAAGTCCTTATTTCTGTCTGAGTTCTTTACCCAAATGGGAAGGACTTTAAAGGCAGCACTTGGAAAAAAAGAAGGAGGAACACATCTGCCTTGCTTCACACATTCCAAACAATATGAAAATGAGTGCCAGCAAATGGCAGAAAATCAGTCTAGAGATAGAGTCAAACACACAGATATGCCGTACTAGCCTAAGGGCCAGGAGGGTGCTAGAGCAATTTTAAAAGTGATAGCTTTTCATTATCCCAGCTACTGCTAAATTAATAAGACACAGTAGATTATTATATTTACTTAATCAAGCATTGCAACACAGCAACTGAGTAGTATTAATGTATTTTAATCCTATAAGATTATCTGGCTACTTCCCAGTCAAAAGTTCACTACTAATCTGCCTCTCTTTGCTCCAGGTGTGTTGTCATGGAATCTCTGGACCCTCAAAGCAAATCCTCTCTTCCTTCCCCTCTCTCCCCCTCCTCCGGCTATAATCAGAATTCCAATTCTATTCTTTTTTTTTTTTTGCTCAGCCATTGGCTGATTAGCTTTTATTGACAAATCAGAGAATAGATGGGGAGCAACATTTACACAACATTGAAGCAGGAGACTCAATAAGATTACAATGCCATGTCCAAATTGCAATCAGATATGGGACATGGAAATCAGCATTTTAATAACAAAAGAATAATATTTACACTGTGCAGAATAACACTATACCTACAGGAAGGGGGTAGAAAGGAAGCAGACAGTGCGAGAATGAGAACAACTTCAAAGCCTGGCAGCAGCTACTAAACATTCCTAAGTTGCTGATGAAAGGCGTATCTATAAGGTGCCTATGTTGACCTCTGGCTGGCCTTAGTCATCTCACACAATGCTAGGCAGAAGAGATCTCTCTCTCCTGAGAATATTGAGAGTGTTTCCTTGGAGAACATTGGTCCTCATAAGAATGAGGACCAACAAGGACTGCCTTCTTGAGGATGCCTTATCCACTGACTGATGCTTATGTCTCCAACACAATATAGAGTGTTTCTCCTAAGTCCAACCCCAAACCTCAGGACTTGCCATCACTAGATTAATAAGATGAGGGCTTCATCTAGTTTCCAAGTAGGCAAGTTGAGAGGAAAGGAGAATGTAAAGGTGACTCCAGGACTGTCCATAGGAGAGGTCTAAGGGAGTTTTACTCCAGATACAAGGAACAGAGTTATGGTGACATGTATGAGCTCTGATGTATTTACTCATTAAACCTGGTCTGGTCAGTGTCTGGCAGGAGGACAGAGAGAGACAGAAGGAGGGTAGAGTAATCAGGGTTCTCTAAAGAAACAGAACTAATAGAAATGTATATACATTTATACCTATATATGTTTTTATATACATATACGTATATAGATACAATTCATATACATATAATCACACACACATATATACATATATGTATATAGATACAATTCATATAATCACACACACATATATATATATAATCATGCACCCATATATAATCATACATATTTATATTTATATGAAGTTAGTAGAGTAGCTTACAGGGTGTTGTCTGGTACAGTGAATGTCTCCTCCATACCTAAAGGTCAAGAGTCTGATAATTGTTCAGGCCATGAAACGGGATGTCTCAGCATTTCTAATCAAAAATACCCTAACAGGCATGCCCAGGTTTTAGTTGATTCCAGATGTAATGAAATGGACAACCAATGGTAGAGGCCTTTAAACATGGCGGAGCTCCAGTGTTCTTTGCCTGTGGTTAGCATTTCAGGGTCACAGTTGTTATTTGTCTTACCTGTCTGTCTTTGCATTCGTTATTGTTTTGAGATACGTGCTTGTAACTCAGACAGGCTTTTAAATTTCTATGTCACTAAAGCTGGCCTAGACTTCTAATTCTCCTGCCTCTACCTCCCAAGTGCTGAGATTATAGGCATGCACCAATATTCAGGAGCAAAGGGCTTACACCTGTTCTGAGTAATGAATCTATCAACAAGATTCTGGAACTACTGGAAAGTCAATTGTCCACAAAACATTCCCAATGTGTTTGTGCCTCCTCAAACATTGCTTAGTTAGTAGTCATCATTTTTCTTAACTTTTTTCCCTCTAGCATATATTGTTTTCAGGTTTAGTTTATTTTCAGACTGTCCTTAGATTAAAATATAGGATCAAAATATAACTTCAATTTTTATATCATTCTTAAAATAATTTCCCTTCCTTTAACTATAACGTCTTTATTCTAGTTTCATTTCTGTTGTAAAATATTCAGACAAAAATCAATTTAGGCAAGACAGAAATTATTTTACCTTCTAATTCCAGGTTACATCCAGTCAGGGTGGAAGGAACCAAAGTTCCTCAAAAGGAAGCTGGTCACTTTCACAGTCAAGACTAGAGAGTAAATGAGTGAATCAATCATTTCCATTGGCTTGTCTGCTTGTACTCAGCTCAATTACTTCTCTCCTTGGTAGTTCAAGACCCCCTGCCTAATGAATGGTGACACCCACAGTGGGCTGGGTCTTTATCAATGAATTAAAATTATCTCCTGCAAGCATGCCTACAGGCCAACCTGACATAATATAGACAGATACTTGGTAATACTTTATTCCTGGATGATAATGGTTTGGGTCAAGTTGATATTGAAGCTGATTATCACAACCATGTTAATTAATCAGTAGGGTTTCTTCTAGGAAATAAATCCAGATTTTAATATGGATAGATTGAAAGATTTCTTAAAAGCAATGCTAGTCTCATGACACCTAACATTTCAGATAAAGAAAACATTAAGAAAAGACATTTTGATATTTGAATTCAAATGAGCACAGGTTCCTGGAAGGAGGCAGTATTTTTTTTTCTTTATACATTTGGCTTAGCACCCTGAAACTATGACTATTAAGCCAGAACGGAGTCAATATTTCAGAACCGAGTGACTCTTTCAGTTTCTCCTATCAAACCTGATCATACTCTCTCAAGCAGACAAAATAACTATCACAATGTATGGTGAGATTGATGCTGGCCAGTCCGGTTCAGTGAACCTGAGAACAGGTGAAGAAGAGAAAAAATGATGTTATTTGTACAAAGACTTCTTGTAGGAATTTCCTTGAGCTCCATGGTCATTATCTTGGTATCAAAAGCTCATATAGAAGGTCTTTAGGTTGTACCTGCTTTACATTTTGAAAATGAATACTAAGAGTATTAAGAGTGTCCTAACACTGGGAGTGTTAAGAGCAGCTTGTCCTGTTTTGATGATTAGATAATCTTGCTTCTCAGTAACAGTGACCAAGAGAACTTAGTCCATAGCTATCAATAGCTCTTTAGAGAGAACAATCAAACAAGCATAGAAGCAGGGAGTGTTCTGGTCCCAGGTGAGTTCTCATATGAATTAGGTGAGGAGGAGAAAATCGCATATGGGAGCCACTACCTCCACCTATATGCAGTTAAGCTGTGGACCCGATGAAAAGGCCCTCTCTAAGGTTGACTGTCACACCAGCCATTGAGGAGGTGCAAGTGAAATTAAGCAGAGTTAGTCCGATTAGTGCTTACTGCACTGCTGAACCAATGTCATTCTAGAAATGTTTACCTCTCTCAAAAGCCTTAACTCTAATGACATTAGATGGAGTTGCTGCCTGGGTATGACATCCAACTATTTGGACAGGTACACTCTTTCTCCAACCCGTGAGAGTTCTCTCAGTTGTTCCACATAGAAGAAAGGATACTATAGGAATGCTAAGCTTAACCATAAGCACTACCAGACTCTTGCAGATGAGTTACATGGAGAAGTCTCAGGAACCTACATAGAACAGCCTCTAGGAAAGTGGAGTTAAATGGAAAAATTTCCTCCTTCCCAATTTGATGAGACTGATCTGCTAAATAGAGTTTGTCTTAAAGGCTCATTTCAGCAAGCGTGGCTTTGAAATGCACCTGGAGGTTGCCATGGAAAAAGTAGAATCTTGACGTGTCAAAAACTTATGGAAAGTAAAGAGTATGCATGGAGTTCAGTGGCTGTGTGGGCTATGGTTCTTAGGAAACGAACACTGAACTCTTCACAGGAAAACCATTGGGAAATGGGAATGGCTGGGTAGCAGAAAAGGAAGACAGTTGGGGTGTGAAACTCTGTCATTTAGAGAGAGGAAGTTTGTAGAAGACACTCTACTTTGCTAAATGTATAGAAGCGTGTAGATCCAAAGAACACTGAGATATTTAGGAGAGTGAAAGATGGGGTTGTGTGTCAGTAAGTGGTGGGTCTCTATTTAGAACTGAGCAAGGGCGTCAATACGCTCTGCTGTGTGTCATTAGGTGATGTGCCTGTTTAGGCCAAGAACATAAGGACTCGTTGCTGTCATGGAGTGGCAGGCTGGCACAGGAGAGCAGTTCTCTGAGATACAGAAAGAAATACGACTTTAATTCTTCTGTTTATTTTATCTTTGCCATAACTCAAAAATATGTGTGATGTATTGGCATAGTTTTTTATACATGCAGAGTATGGATACCTATGTGGGTGTGTGAAGGTTCATATTCCACTTTTGCTATTTTTATGCAATGTGGCAAAAATCCAGAATATTTAAGATTCAGAATCGGCCTACCTTCTATCAATAATTCTGGTTATGTTGTCAAAATTTTACCCTCATAAACCAGAGGCCCAAAGAACTGGCTTGTTTCATAACCTAGGCTCAAGATTCCTAGTCTTCTCTTGTTTCTAAACATCTGTTTTTCAGGTATTTTACCCTATTATTCCTTTGAAAGGTGCTACTACTCTGTATGCATTCCCATGTATAACCTAGAGATTTCTTTTTAAGAGAAGAAGGGTACTTATAAGTCAAGTTGAAGTGCATAATTCTTCATGGCATTATTTTTTCCAAAGTGACATCGTAATGACCAAGTCTTTCTTTTTTAAGGTTTATTTTTAGTTATATGCATATTCGTACATGCTCTTCATGGCTATGTACATACGTAGCATAGTGCCATCCCAGGCCACATGAGAGCAGTGGGTCCACTGGAGTGGTTACAGGCCGTTCTGAGCCACCTGATGGGGGGCTGGCAGCTGAGCTTTTATCTTCCTGCAAGAACAGCAGGTACTCTTAACCGTTGAGCCAGCCCTGTAAATGGTTGTTTCTATTATAAAATCTCTAAGAAGTTTGAAATAGTCAGCTTATTAAAAGTGCTATTTGTCTTGATAATCATGTTTTTTCTAATAAAGCCACACTTTGCTGTGTTTCTACTGGATTCTGATATTACAAGGTGTAATTGAAAAAGGAAAGTTCCTAAGATAGAATGCAATTCTTCCTCTATAATAAGATGAGCTTTAATTTGGTTTCAATGCAGTGATAAGTATAATGAAAGCCCCAACTTCAGACCATGGATTCTGGAGAAGTCCGCTGTCCACAGCAAGAGGCAATTCATAACCTTTTCAAGATATAACAAAATATTTCACTTCTCTCTGAAATTATTTGTGGGGCTTTAAAAATTTTCTCTGGTACTAGAGCATGTCACAAAGTCATCTCAAAGGAATGGTTTTGTTGTAGCTCATCATTCTGAGTAATTTAATTAGCGACTCAGGATGTGGCAAGTCATGCACTACAATATTTAATCACCATGTCCAGTAGAAATGCCTTCTACATATTTGAATAACCTCTCAATTTCACCAGAGTGAAATGGAAAATCTTCTTAGCTACTTTCTTTGTGAACACTGGACTCATTTATAAGAAAACTAAGAGTTACATAATATTTAGGACAGTGATCACTTAAGAGAATCATATATATATTAATATATTATATATAATACATAATATAAGACAATCAATAATATTAATAATATATAATAAATCTATTTATTAATATCAATATGATATATTGTATAATATATAATATAATCACATATACATATATGTATATATCATATATCATACACACACACATATATACACACACACACACACACACACATATATATGTATATATATATATATATATATATATATATAAAATGATAGCTTCTCATCTTCACCTAATTTATTCCTGGAAAATACCAAGAAGATGACTAGCAAGAGAATATATTTTAAGAATAATGTATTATGTTTGGTGTGCTCTCACCAAACGTTCAGAAAATGTTATTGATACTATTTTATTTTTTCAGGGACTTATCCTTTTCTAAGTCCAATTGGAACCTTAAGTGTTTTACAGTAAATTTAGAAGTGTAGAAATCCTACCCCCACCCATGATTTCAGGATCGTTAACAAATGAGAAAGGAGCCATGGAAATTCATGTACTGACTTAAAAAACTCCAGCTGGAAACGAAGCTCGGCGTTCTACTGTAGACACAGAAGTTTGAGGCAAACAATTTCAAAGCTCTACCACATACTCAAAGCAAGAAATTTTCCCTTGGTAAGCAGACTGCCACTGACACTGACTGATGGCATCCTATTAACCAAATGGTACTATTGCTTCAGAAAGATGAGAGAAAAAATGCGTCATTTAAAAACACTTATTGTGTTTATAAACCATGAGAATAGCTGGATATTAAAAAAAGCATTGTTAATGCCCTTAAGTAGCTTGTACTCTGAAGGGAGGAGCTAAGTCTATAATTACAGATAATGGTATATGCTTAAGAGAAAAATAAATTATAGCAATCAAGCCAGAGAAAAAACAAACAGAAAAACCATGCATTTTAGCTTTAGATGTGAGATTGCAGAGGCCCTCTTTCTCCTAGTCACGAAATGGTTCTACCTATAGGCAGCCATAAATGGGCAATGGTATCTGCGTCATTGCCTTATCTCGAGGATTATTATATGGGAGTTACAGGGCTGGGGATGTAGCTCTGAGGTAGAGGACTTGACTAACATGTATGAGTCTCTGGGTTCAGTCCCAGCACTGAACAAAAACAGAGGCGTTATAAAATGCCTAGTGGGTACTTGACCAATGATACTGATTATCAGGACACCTACCTACACTAAGAATTCTATGCTTTTACATAGTATGGGTGTAGTTAAGGGGCTTTCAAACGAGCTTATCCACACATAATGAATCCTTATTTGCTGTTGTTACTGTTAGCTGTCTTGTGAATTTACTGGAAGACATTTACAGACCCCCAGATATTAAATTCCTCTGATAAGATATTGCATCTTTTACAAATGAAGGAGAGTTAAAGGACACAATAGGGCATGAGTGAACAAATTGTAGAAAAGCTGAGTTTTGCGAAATACGATGACATTCTGTATTTTGCAGAGTTGACGCGAAGATATTGAAAAAGACAGATGCAGTATGATGGCTAGCGTGTGTTCATTCATGTTATTTTCATGAGGTCAGTACTGCTTCATGAGGCCCAAGGAAACTGAGCAGTCTGTCCATGTTTGCCCTGGGACCAAGACACAGAATCAGTTGGAAAACACGGTGTGCTCCTTAAAGCTCATGCTGCCATACTGTGCCCTGCTGTTGACTTCATTCGTTCCTTTTTCCTTTCCTTCATGTCTCATAAAATCTTTGTGTCTTAGAATCCCCAGTACACCGAACTTCTGTATAAACTTACCAGCTCAGGACAAGTAACAATTACAGCTCAAATGTCTTCCCATCGCATGGAGAACATAAAAGGAGCAGAACAGACCGTTCATCCCCTAGAGAGACCGGAGGCCACCACCGTGGACATGAAATTGCTTTCCGCATGCATCAATTGAAATGGCCTCCACGCAGCAATTAGATTTAATGAAGGGAAGCCGCTGATACCAAGGCGGGCTGCCAGACCTTCTGTTGGTTATTTTTAGAGGAAATAGATTGTACAACCTGTTTGGCCCCTATTCCTGTCTCCCTAAAATTGCTTTCTCTTGATGGATTTTGCTTCTTTCTCTGAATTAGAAAGCAAGAACGAACTCCTGAAGATTGTTTGCTTGATGGCTTCAAACAAACGCTATTATCAAAAAGGAAAAAAGAAAAACAAGACATGAGATAGTTCTTAGATCAAGTATAAAGAGATGTGTAGAGACAATATGCATATATATATATATATCTCCATATGCACATTTGTGTGTATGCGATTATTCTATTTTTATATGTAGTTCCTTAAATATATGATTTGGTTGTCATATTTTAGCATCATCTATAATTAGATTATAGCTATATTCATATTCTACTCCGTCACTTCGTGTTTAGAAACAGGGCGTAGAAGTAAAGAATCCATACACAAAGCATTCAGGATCAATTGTTTGATTCTGCATCTCAGTATATAATCTAACACATTCTGAAACATTCTGTAGTTCAGGCCTTCCTCAAACTCATGATCCTCTTGTCTCAGACTTCTGAGTACTGGGGTTACAGCAATACATCAGCCCTTCCGACATTTATAATGGTGTCGTGTTGTGTTGTCTGTGCTTTGTGGTGCTAGGTGATATTTGGCCTAGGCCAGCACCAAAAACACTAACATCTTAGCTACACGCCAATACAACAATGAATGCGTAATAATATGTAGCAAGGGATAAGTTACCTGGCCTGACACTTTCTCTGTACCCATGTGGATCTTGAAGTTGTCATTTCCCTGCCTCAGTTTCTCATATATATCTGTGTCCCTAAGCTGAGACATGACCGTTTTAATTTATAGATAGTGGAACTATTGACAATTATTTTTGCTTCATAACCTGACGTATACAGTCATAGATCCTAAGTCCAAAACCTGTACCGTAAGAGTCATCACACTTTTCAAGACCCCTAGAGTTTCTCAGGCAGCCGGTTTTTTGGATAAGTGGTTCCTGAACAGTTCTGTGCCTCTGTGCAGGTGGCTGACTGAAGGACGATTGGAAGTCAAGAGTGAATGAACCAATTTGCACTTTTGTAGTCCTAACACTTCCACAGAGAACGCCTCTGGAAGGATGTCTCCTACTCCCATTCCATTCTGCTAGAGAACTAGAGCACCTTGAAATTTTAGGCCTAATATTATTTGAACAACTAATAAAATTCTGAATTTGTGTCCTAAGCTTTATGTCACCCCAAGGAATTTGTTGTGTTTTCCATTGCGCCTAACTCGTTATTTATCTGCAGCTGTGTGTTTCTCTTTCTCTTTGTAAATGTTAAGAACTGCATTCCGATGTGTTTTCATTCCCCTTGGTGCTTTGGACTTACTGGCTACTCTGTGTAGATGTGATAACTGAATTACCCATGGCTCAAGAAGGCAATGGAATGTTCTGTTTCTAATTAAAATATCAGAGAATGATCACACAGCTAATCTTAGCAGTTTGAGATGGAATCCATGAGGAAGGCTGACACAGATGTCTGAATTAGCTGACTTTATAGTCAGGAAGAATCCTAAATCATTGCATGGTCTTTCACTAGACCATGTATTAAGGTATAGACGGACAGGAGTCAGATTTGTAACCATTGTCTGCCTGGATTAGTGTTGAATGTGATCATGCCAAACACCTTAGAAAAATCTAAGAAGGATAACAGTCTGCTTTTGGCCATGTTAGTACAGGACAATAAGCTAAGAAATATGAACTCCAATTTCAATAACCTATAACCTACTTTCTGTAGAAACTGAGGCACACAGGTAAACTGGGCTGAAATAATTATTGGCTTCATTTTCTATAAACATCTTTTCTTTTCTGGTCACTAGTAGTTGACAGATTTATCTTTCACTGTGTTGCTTAAGTCATGGATTATCCCGAACCAAAGCAGTGTCTGAATATGAATTTGGAAGGTAAAAAAAAAAATGAAAGTATTGTTACTGAGCAAAGGCCTAACCCGTTCTTTGAGGGAAGATTGTAAAACCTGGCTGGAAGTTTTTCAGCTAATTAGATTAAATGGAGATCCATTATTATAAATTCAGATAAATGCTATCAAAATTAGGTGAAGATATGTTATTATAATTTTATATTTGATCTGCTAAATAAATCAGTTGGTCTATTCTTTTTTTGCATAATTTTAAAAGTAAAAAAATAATTGCTTGTGTAATTGGAATATTTTTTCATACATATAATCTTATATCTCTGACCAAATACTTCATTTACAGTCCAAAACCAAGCAATTAGACCATATAGATTTCCATTTGGGTCTATCATATAAAGTAGTGGTTATCGTATCCTTTGGACATCTGGGTTAGTCCATCGGAGGTCCTTAAAAGTCACGCCCTAGTGCATGAAGATTTGGATGGTGTTTCTGAATTTGCTTTTAAGAAGTGTCATTTGAGACATCTTTAAACTATCACAGACACTGGAAATACTATTTTGTAACTTACGTCTAGGGAGATACTTTGTTGAAAGTGAGGTTTGACTTGTTATGTCTTGTCTTGTCTCCTTCTTTAGTTCAGGCTGCCTTAAAGCTGCTACTCTTCTTCCCTCAGCCTCCCAAATTCTGGGACTGCACCACTACACCCAGTACCAGTATTTGCCTTGTTTCTAATCACTAAATGACTCCAATTGAGGTAAAATATTCAACTCTTAGCAGGCTCATGTAGCAGATCTTCGTTACTCAATGTCAGGAGTACATCTAAGGAAAGGCAAGATGAATGTGTGTTCAGAAGTTATGTTAAACTGAAAAAGTGAAGAATTGGAAATGAGAAGGTAGAAACAGGGGAATGTCGTTCAGGATTTAACAAGTCTCAGTTTCTTTGGCTTTGTTTGTTCTCCATGCTTGGGTTTCAGATTCAGAGGAGAGGGTCTGTAGTTGACATTTCTCCTCAGCTCCCCCAGAATACTGAGGCTGGTGAAATCATAGGTGTGTGTTGAAAAGGGGCTAGAAAACAGAGTTAAGAGTATAATCAGGTTTCTTCTAGCAAAATAGGCAGCAGAAGCTGAAGGGATAGCCAGCACGGAAGGACAGACAGACGTATCATCTCAGCTTTTCATTCTACCTTCTTCGCATCAGTGAGGACAGTATTACTTTCCAAAGGACAATGTAGTCCCGAGTTGTGTCAAATACTTATGTATCCTAATGTATCCCGAAAAGGAGCAGGGCAATTGTCATATACTGACCCAGGACAGACACTAAAGATGACCTCTAGAATTATTAATATTCCTTCTGTTACAAAATGCCATCTATATATACTACACACATGGATACACAGTCAGAAGTCTGTATCCAAACTTTAAAAATCCATGGATTCAACTAACCACAGATTGAAAATATCTGGAAAACAAAAATTCATTTACATTAGGCATATAAAGTTGTTTTACCTGTCATTTGCAGACAACACAGCAGCTATTTCCGTAGGATTTGTGTTGTATCCCATGCTGTAGGTAGCCTGGAGATAATTTAAAGTATAGTGGGACCGTACAGATTAAATGAAAATTCTGCACTATTTTGTATAGAGAAATTTGATCATGTGGCTTAAGTATTTAGAGATGTGTTTTAATTAGATGCAAGGGAGGACTGTGCTATATAATCAATAAAACATCAGTGAACATAGGCAGGTTCATGCTGTGTAGATAGACGTATGTACACACCCACACACATACACACACACACACACATACACACACACACACACACACACACACCCATAGGCAGCAATAAACTAATGTTGCATTGAGTCTGGGGGACCATGGAGTTCAGAGTAAGAAGATAGCTTTGGCTGGCAAATGAACATTTAGAAAGTTTTCTCGACAGGCAGAAAGAAAGGAGACCAAGACAGTGAAACTCAGGGCTGGAGAAGTAGCTTAATTGCTGATATGTTTGCTTTGCCAATAAAATGACCTGAGTTCAATTTCTAAACTCACAATAAAAAAAAAATAGCCAGGTTTGGCTATGTGTGCTTGTAATGCCAGCTCTGAGGAGGAGGAATACAAGTGTGTCCTTGGGTTCGTGGTCCAACAGATTCATCTTTTAGGGGAGTTGTATGCCAGTGAGAGAGCCTATCTCTTTAAAAGGTGTAAAGGTACCTGAAGGGTAATAATGGCAGATGCTCTCTGCCTCTGTATGCACATGGATACACACGCAACTACACAGACACACATGCACATACAAAATCACACAAATAACCAATTAAACATTGAGAAAATATTTTTTATCTTAAAATGTTTCTTTTTTTATTTCAGATTTTGCATTCCTATACTTTTAACCTAGGGTAGGTATCAGTCAGGATTCTTCAGAGAGACGGAAGAAATAAGAGGACAGGAGAGACAAATGAGTATGGGAAGTGGGATTTATCAAGGCAGTTGGCTGATGGGATTATAGAGGACAAAATAACCACAAAAAGCTGTTTGCAAGGTGGAGACCCAGAAAAGCTGGTGATGTGCCTAACTCCAAGTGTGGAAAGCTCAGAGTCAGGGAGCAACTGGCGCAATTCTAGATAGAGTCAGGATTCTGGAGAACCCAGAGTTCTGAGGCCTAAGGACAGGAGAAGGGGAATGCCCTGCTCCTGGCGAGAGTGACAGTGTCTTTACTCCACTCTGCCCAGGCCCATACATGCATGCGGTTTTCAGATCTTCCCTAGCCAGCCTGCTGGGTTAGTCTCTTGGAGAAACATTCCTGAAATCTCTCTCATAAACAAAATTTGCCCAGTCCTCTCTGTACCCCTTTGCCTAATCAAGATGACACTGGAAATCAGCTGTCAGAGAGAATAAATACAGCCGTTCCTATGAATGTTAGACCCCTACAAGAGGAAATCCATTTCTTCCCTCTGAGGAAGAGAAGCCAAGAGAGGTATCCTCTGTCACCAACTTGCAGCCAGAGCTGCAGACCATCCATCACTCTTTCCTCTTTCCAAGGTGATCTTTACTACTGGAAACTTCTAGTAGCATTTTTCCTATTTCTAGGCATAAGGAAAAGTGAGGGAGATGAAATTTATTGTAGGAGAATTTGTTGTCTTATTATATCCCTCAGGATGATTGGAGAAAGCTATGTAATGCACCATTGGTCTGTCCCTTATTCTCTAGGCACCAATTGTGTGTCAGGAATTCCCCAGTAGCATCTCATTCACATCTTATAGCAAGCTTATCATCAGCTTATAAAAACAAACTTTAGTTAGGAAGTTTAATTAGAAAGGAATCATAGAGCCACTGAACAGAAAAACAAATCCTCACCATTTTCTTAGATTTCTGAATAACATTTAAGTTTAAAAGTATAGCAATTAGAAGAAAAAATATTAACAATGCATACAGTCCATAGCAAAAGCCCTTGAGATTCATTACATATTCAAGAACTGTTTTTGGGTCCCTGTATCAGGCTGAGACAGTTGAAGAAGACTGTTTAAAATGATGATAGAAAATTGTTTCCCTTTAATAAAATTGTCATTCTTACAGATGGAACGGATATGGACTATACTTTACTCATAATCATTTGTCCTTGAAGTCAATTCATGTTTATGGGTAGAAATTAACCGTTCTATGGACACTCTTCTGTTGGTCCCTTTTGGGGGACTAATTCTCCATTATGTCAAGGCCATGTTAAATTCTCAGTTCAAATTGAAATTCTTCCCATCCTCTTTACAGTCTGTCTTGGGAATCAATGTTTTTTATTCTTTTCGTCTGAACACCAAGTTGACTTGAGTAGGAGAGACAAAAGAAGTCAGACATCTTGTTTAATACATTTTTAGACAAGCTCTTTCCCCCTATAAATCATCTAGAATCAATCCAAAGATATAAGATGCTCTACTAAAATTCCCTAGGCTAGCAAGAGCTGTTTGTTCTGAAGCTCTATCTTGCCAGTCAACTTTGACAGCTATATGAGACCCACTCATAAATAAAGAAGATTGTCATAGCACTGATTTGTAAGCCTTTTCTCTGGCTTTTTTAACTAATATCTAGTTATTAACGTATTTTCTGCAACAGGAATAATTGAGCTTATTTACCAGTTCTGAATAATTGAGAAAGTATAGTTTACTTCGTGTTGAGTACTTAGAAATGAACTCTGTTGTGTCTGAAGGAACGAAGACTTCCAGTACAGGGCAAGTGAGATTAATTTATGCAGGAATTTTAATTAAGGTAACCTAATGTATTATGCAGCAAGGGTTAAGGGAATCTAATGGAGAATGACAAAATCTAAATTGTATCTACCTCCAGATAGAGAAAAAAGCCAAAAATTTCAAGGCAATAGCAATGAACACTAAATCTTATCAAGCGAGTTTTATTTCCAAGTGGCATTTATGTTACTTCTGTGGTGCAGAAGGTATAAGAACATAAATCTTGCATTAAGAAGCTGAAATCTACTCTTTTAAATGACGGTGAATTTGATGTTCTTCCATAGGGGCTTGGCACAGGAACTCTACCTGCCCTGTAGAGAAGTATATGTGTATGAGCTATATGTACCTGTATGTACTGAACACAGACATGCATTTATCTTGGTCATTATAATACTACAATTCCTTCCTATTTCACCTCCGCCCACCTGCTAACATGTATCCCTGCTTCCCAAGTTATGATTTAAATGTGATAGATGTTTCTTCTAGTAGCTAACTCCATTTCTCTAAATAACACAACTTCCTTGCTATTACCATTTTGGACAAATTTAAAGATATTCAAACTTCTTGTTGAGAGGAGACAAGACTTCTTATCGTAGTCCAATTTCAATGTCCCAGACTCAGAATGCAGTGGTATTACCAGATATACTGCAGATGCTGAACTAATGTGAACTAAAGTGGAGTTGCTAATCTGTAATGGTGACCGATGAGGGATGCATGCCAATAGCTTAGTCTGCTATTGGAATATGATGAGCCCTCAGTAAGTCCTTAGAATTATTACCTTAAGGTAGCCATCCATCAACTATAGTGCTTTAAGAATTAATAAATGACTACACTACTAACTACATGTTTAGATAAACTTAGTAAAACAATTATAGAATTTGCCACATTTAATTATGTAACCTAACATGCGAGTGAGTGTAAGTGAAACATTATGTAATCAAATGGATACATGTTAATATTGTTAACAATATTTGAAAGTATTTCCCGCTTTTATTGTTTAAGTAATGATTAATATATTTAATGTATTTTAACATGTGGGTGTACAATGTATTTTAAGAATGTCACTTACTCCCTATGGACTTACCTAGTATAAGCCAAATTCCTTTTTTACTTGTTAAACAGCTCCACACATTTAAAATATGTATATTAGTGCAACAAAATAGTTGATTATATTGAAATTTAGGAGAAGTATGGTCAATATTTATTGTTCTGATGTCAGCAAATCCAGAGAGAATCTGCCATCAAAGGTGAAATACTTCCTGCCTATTATATAAATCTGATTAATTTAGTTTCCCCCTGCACCAGTATTCAGTTTGTCCTTCGCTGCAGCGAGCACACTTCCTAGGATGTAAATAGCATTGCACCAAAAGTTGTGAAAATTGCATTCTATTCCCACCTCTACTGCCGACTGTCAGTGTGTCCTTTCTCTTCCTTGAAATGTGTCAAGTGTTACATCATAAGAGGCTGTTACGCTTTATTCACATTCATTATCGTTGTCCCATGCTATCATGAGGTGACAAAGGTGGGAGGAATCTGGTTTTCCGGTGCACTGCTGGGCAGAAATGTTACTAGATGGTGCTTCTTGGGCCTGATGCCAGGGTTTCTCTGCAAATCCCGTGTCTGTACCTGACCTAAAAATTTTAATGAATGCAGTCTGGGGAAGTGATGCTCTGTCTTAGAATGTGTGTTTGCTTGGGGAGATTTTTAGCTCTATAAACTAATTTAGTTAAGTTACTCTGTTTGGAGTTCTTCCTGAACCTACCATTGGAATCTTGTCTATGTTGGTTAGAATGTAAATGGGCTCAGAGCACTTCTCACTCTAATCCTACATTTCTTTGTCAAGCATGTTTATTTTCTTCAGTGATGCTAAGTTAATAACAATGCAGGAAAAGCTTCAACCTACGTAAAATTGGAAGCTAGTGTTATTTCTAAAAGAAAACTTTTATCAGTTCTATGTTGGCAGCTTGTAGCAGTATTAAATATTCCATCAGATACTGTCTGCGGTCATACTTTTTTCTTGTAGAAGTATTTAAAAACTATAAGCATAGATGTACTGAGTTTAATTTGAAACTTAAGATGACAAATATTATAATTAATTCACAAATAGCAGGTAAATGCCTATCAATATAATAGTTGAAGCTGTGTTTGTACTTTTGTTTGTAGATCAGTCTTTGAGTTGCAGGGTACACTGTTCACTAATGCAGTGTTTAATCTTGTAAACGGCCTGTTAGACTTTGGAGCTGATGTTAACATATGTATCAGTATGCACAGAGTTATAATTTTTGTTTGTGTATGAGAATAACAATTTTGTCTTATCCATATTTTCATCCAAGACAAAATGTGTTACATTAATGGTTTACATTCATCCACCCTATGTTGTGTTTGTTGTTATTGTGATGTATGTCTGACATAACTTAAGGGAGAAAGGCTTATTTACTTTGGCTCATGGTTTCAGAAGGATCAGTCCATTGTTGCTTGGCCCTATGCACATATACAAAACTTCCTGATGATGGGAGTATGTGGAGAGAGAGAGAGAGAGAGAGAGAGAGAGAGAGAGAGAGAGAGAGAGAGAATCATATTCAAGGATTTGCCCATAGTGACTCATTTTCTTAAAAGGCTCCCACTTCCTACTTTCCCTACATCCCACCAGTGCCATCTAATTATGACTTCATCAAATGATTAACCATTGACTACATAAGATCACTTAGGATCCACACACCTCCCTAAAGCTCGTAAGCTGTCAGATAAAATGTCAATCTACCAGCATATTCAACCCATAAATCCCAGTCTACCAGTCATATTCAAGCCATGGATCCCAGTCTACCAGCCACATCTAAGCCATAGTTACTGGTGTACCAGCCACATTCAAGCCATAGATCCAACCTGTCACCCATATCAACACATAGATTCCTGTCTACCTGCCAGCCATATTTAATCCATAGATCCCAGTCTACCAGCCATATTCAAACTGTAACAGGTTTTTAAAACTCAACAACACTTAAAATATAATTTTCTTTAAAAATGTAAAATAGTTAACACGGAGACCCTGGAAGTGGTGTCACTATCTTCAGGTCTACACATCCTCCCACCCCATGATCTCTGTGACACAGAGACCTAGTGTCACCTTTCCACTAAAACGTTCTGTTGGAGGAACCAGAGTCGTTTGCTATCATCTGCAATTGCTCAGTTAAGGTAAATGTTTGGACCCAATACTTGCTTGGTTTTTGTATAGTGCCTGAAAAACTGTTCCCAACACCAAATTATATTGTTTTTTAATATATCCTTTGGTTATTTTATGCCCAATGCTTATACTTAAATATTTTATATGCTAAAAATTTACTTTTCACATAACATAAGCTAAGAAACTTTATATGGCTGTTATTTCCAATATTGTTGAGTAACTCATATCCTCACCATGAACTCAAAATCCTGTTTTATTGTGTAATAAATTATTAGATGCCATCGTGTATGCTGCTTCATAGGTAGGCATTCTTTCATGGTTTAATTTTTGCAGGCTTATAAGCCTTCTCATACTTATTACAATAATAAGCCACCTTTCTTTTATTTCTGAAACATATATTGTCTGTTTTTGTGCAACTCTAGTTTAGTTTTTTTTTAAAAAATATTTCTCAAACCTCATACCTCCTGTTCATGTAATAGCCCTGTTTCCAAATTCTACCTTTTTTAAAAAAGGGAAATTAAAACTTGATATTGTAATGAATGACTAGATAATTTTTAGAGAACCTATTCTAGCTTTGAGAATTCATAAATCATTGATACATTCTTCATCATGAATAGAAAAATACTAACATGATAAACCCTCAGGACTGCCCAAGGGAAAAGTATATTCAGCAGGAAGAGCTCACCCAACTCAGTGTCAGAGGTTAAGAAGAGTCTCCACAAAGATCGTTTTCTCTTCTGAGACTTATAGATGAATGGGAACATCAACAAGCAAGAAAACACCAGTACAGAACTCATGGACCATGCTGTGCTGTAGTATTACACCGTGTCAGCAGGGCAAGAACAAAACCAGACATTAATATTTGACAGTCTTATACAAAGGATTAGTAAATGCTCTTTAGAACCTAAGTAGAATGAAATTTATAGGTCTGTTTGCTGGAAATGAAATGGAAAAAATCTGTCATGGTTTTATTTTAATGAACCCCCTCTCCCTTTTACATGAAATTACTTTTGGGGATTTTATTATATCAATAACACATATGGAAATTGGTATTTTGTGCTCAACTTAAACAAAGTGATATGTGATCACCAAATGCTAGGCAGTAGACTGAGGATTAAGATGGCTTTTGATACAGGTACAACGGCACACTCTGCCAGTCCCAACGTTCAAGAGGCTGAGGCAAGACAAATGTTTGAAGCTAGCCTGGGCTATGTAGAGAGACTCTGTCTCTCTGAAGAATTCACTTTGCAAGAAGAAGAAGGAGGAGGAGGAAGAGGAGGAAGAGGAGGAGAAGGAGGAGGAGGAGGAGGAAAAAAATGAAAGAAAGAAAAGAAAAATGAAAGAATATTATCCAAAAAGAAAAAAGAATTCACTTTGCAGTACTATTCTCCATGCTGAAGATCACATTGAAAATGCAGATGGCCTCACAGCTTCCTGTGCCAGAAGAATCTTCGGATGAGACATAAAGAAACTACATTGAGTGGTGAAGACTTCCCCAAAGCTCTGAAACCACAAGAAACCACAGTCTTGTTCTCCCGTGAATGTATTAGGTAGGGCATTTTCCTTCCAGTCTGGCTGTGTTTTAATTTTCTAGCTCAGCAAGTCTCTCGTAGTAGAGGGCTAGGCTTACCACTGATAGTCAATTTAAGTTCCGCCTCTCGAGAGTAAAACAATATGTCAGATGCTAAGCCTCTCTCTTTAATCGATGTCCTACGAAGATTGAAGCAATGGAACCTGGGGTTGGCTTTTTTTGTTTTTTGTTTTTGTTTTTGTTTTTATGGCTTCTTATATGGGCATGTAACCTCAAAGTCATGGCTCAGATCATGGAACATTTATTTTATTTTATTTTTAATTTCTGGGTGAGGGAAAGATTCGGAACTCACAGTTTCCATGTTAAAGCTGATAGAAGGAATGAAAGGTCAAAAGAGTCTCTCAATATAAAGACAGTCCAAATGGAATGCAGTTAAGATAAAAGAGATGGGAAAATGTGTAGGTAGTAAGAGGGGAAAAAAAGCAATGTAAACCTTCTGCTGAATGAAACTCTAGTGAACTAGAGACCTTATAGCCACCCACTGGGTTCATTGGGAGACTGACAGTATTAAAAAAACAAAACAACAAAACAAACACACACACAAAAAAACCGTATACAACTGATCTTATCTCATTCCTTACACCTTTATTCTTGAGTTCTAGCTAAAAGCTTGTCATTCGGAAGTATCCCACTCAGAGTTTGGGCCAAGTCTCCTTCACCCCAGATGGCCTCAGGGCAAGCGCAGAAGGAAGCTGTGTATCTTTTAAGCATCACTGCATCCTGATGGGAAGATATCTGGTGCCCTTCCACCCTTGCTGGCATGGTTTGAATTCCTATCGGCCTCTGGGAAAATGTCCATCAACCTACCTGAATGCTAGAAGTTCTGAGCCTTTTGGTGCTTGACTTTCGGCACATTTTATGAATATCCACTGTTGATCTCCACTGTCCCTGCTATGGCTTTTGGACATTTCATCTCCTGCTCACTTTTTGGAGCCTCTAGGGTCAATGTTAAACTGCATGTGTGTGTGTGTGTGTGTGTGTGTGTGTGTGTGTGTGTGTGTGTAATAAAATATGCTTACCATAAAATAACTGCTTTAGCCACATTTAAGTATAAAACTCAGAAGCATTGGGTACATTCAGTCAATATGCATCTGTCACTATTTCCAGAGTTTTACCCTTGCCCTAAATAGAAACCCTGTACTCATTATTTCATACTCTGCTTTTCCCTCAACTCTATTAACCTACATTTCGCTTTCTATCCATCTAAATTTGACTAGGTATTTCATATAAGTGGATCTTATAATATTCATTCTTTCATGTTGGCTTCATTTACTTAAAAAAGTATCTTTAAGGCTCATCCACGTAGCCTGCACCAGACTTGAATGCCTCTTTATGAATGAACGTCATCCGTTTGCATGAGTGTAGCACATTAGGCTTATCTGTTGAACGTTATTGTTCCCGCTTCGTGGCTATTGTGTCAGTGCTACTGCAAACAATGGTGTACAGTGTGTAAGAATCCACTTGTCCCTGGTTTCACTCCTTTTGACCATAGGAACAGAGGATGTCTTAGTTAGGGTTTTACTGCTGTGAACAGACACCATGACCAAGGCAACTCTTATAAGGACAACATTTAATGGGGCTGGTTTACAGGTTCAGAGGTCCAGTCCATTATCATCAAGGTGGGAGCATGACAGTGTCCAGACAGGCATGGTGCAGGAGGAGCCAAGAATTCCACATCTTCATCTGGAGACTGTTAGGAGAAGACTGGCTTCCAGGCAGCTAGGAGGAGGGTATGAAAGCCCAGGTCCACAGTGACAGACCTACTCCAACAAGGCTACACCTCCAAATCGTGCCATTCCCTGGGCCAAGCATATGCAACCCATCATAGAGTAGAATTCCTTTTTGCACCAGTGATAGCTCGTACCTACTAGAGACATAAAGCCTAGCAGCTTCTGCCCCCATCCTTGGCTGAAGCGGGCAGCACATCGTGATGTTGCCTTTGCGTCTGTTCAGGTATGTATTTTCTCCGGTCTTGTGTGCTCTTGATGCTGGCTGAGTGGGAGCGCTTAAGTGCTGCTAAGATGTTTTCCGAGCAAAAGGGCAATTTATCATGCCATGCGATTCTGTCCAGCCTTTTTCGATTGTTTGTGTGATATCATTTAGGAGTGGGCGAGCCAAGTCACTCACCTCTCTTCTCTCTCATATTCATTCTGATTCACCAGTCAGAAGGCATCCTATTTCCTATTCTTGTTGTCAGGGATTTTCTTTGCACAGTATACCTTTGCCTTTTAGGTGGATGCTTACCAAAAGGTGCACTCATATCTCCATTTGGTTTTTAATAAAGAGCACTTAAGTTTTCTAATACTTGTTGTTTCCCCCAAACTCAGGCCTAAATATAAAAAAAAAGCTTTATATTTAAAGCTGGAATCTAACTCTTTACTTCTTAGATAATACCAAAGCTCTTGAAATAATAAAACCATTAATTCAGTAAGTGAAGAACTGCAAGATAAGAAAAACTGTATGAGTGCTATAGTGAAATGTCTGCCTCTAGTATATTACAAATACTTACCTAGCCCATTTCAGCCAGTTTCTCCTATGTGCTCCCGTCTTCTATTGTACTACATGAGGTCTGATTTGAATGAACACACATCACAGTGGACAGTTACTAGGGCCACACTGGGTATGGCAGGCTCTGGAGAGAGCCTTCAAGTGTGCCTCTCTTATTGGTATACAGATGTACAATTTTATTTTCAGATATGGTGTAGATTACAGGTCCAAACACATTGTGGTTCAATTTTTAATATACATATTAAAGTAGCCCAAGAAAGCTAAGGAATAAATTGGATGATATATATATTTTCAAGCTATAAATGTTCAGATGACTATTTTGTCTGATTATTGATTTCTTTTTCTTTCTTTTTTTTTTAAATTATTTGTTATGTATTACAGCATTCTGGCTGCATGTATGTCTCCAGGCGAGAAGAGGGCACCAGATCTCATTACAGATGGTTGTGAGCCACCATGTGGTTGCTGGGAATTGAACTCCGGCCCTCTGGAAGAGCAGCCAGTGCTCTTAACCGCTGAGCCATCTCTCCATTATAACCCAAATTGGGCTACTAGAGGCTAAGCCAGGTTTGAAATAAAATCATGGTGCTTTTAGCATCTGCAGGCTTCTGGGCTGATAGAAATAGTGAATGAGAAGACAGTGGGAATCCTCACTGATGTGCTTGGGTCCCTAATGGCTACAGAGCCATAATGCATCATTACTATGCATGGAGACAAGGCGCTATCATGAGTGGCATTTCCATTGCCTTCAGCCCAGGGAATGAGAGGAAAAGGCTATCAACAGTCTATGTGGAGGAAAAGCTAATGGGGAAAAAAACAGAGCTGCTCCTGTGACATTGGTGCCTCTGCTTACATCGCCAAATTCTGCCTGCAAATTCTAACTTCTAGACCTACTTCTTTCCTTGCGTTCATCCTTATTGCATACTCTGGCTTATATTTGGATCAGAAACCTTGGTACAACTGAGAAGAAGGTAAACCATTGTTGTTCCTTTCCAACTCAGGCTCTCCCGTATCCTAGACTAACCTTGAATTTGCTGTGTGGCCAAAGATGATGTCAAAGTCCTCGTGTTACTGCCTTCTCCACCCTGGGAGTGTTGGGATTACAATTACGTGCCACCATGCCCATTTTTCCCCCCAGGGTTTTGAAAATGCTAAGCAAGCACTCCATCAACAGAACAGCATCCATAGCCTGAGCCAAAGTCTCTTGTCCCACCTCTTTCCAGTGGCTAATTCTCAAAAGTTCAGAGCTTCAATAGAATCTTACCTTTGGGCCAGAACATGAAATTATCTGGCAATATTTGTGTCCACAAAGTAATGGCCAGGATGGTAAAACCCGGTACTATAGTCATGAACTTTTACTGACCTGTGCATTTTGTTTCCTTGAAAACAGTGGACTTGTTCTCATCAGTTGCAACCTGGTCCACTCCTCAGCATGCCTTTACCATGCTCCAGGCATGCTGTAGTGCAAGCTTTTACCATGCTCCAGGCACGCTGTAGTGCAAGCTTTTACCATGCTCCAGGCACGCTGTAGTGCAAGCAGGTTCTTTTCAGTGCCCAGCCTTCCAAAGCCCATCTTTTTTCTCAGGCTCTCTGCTCTGATTCTGCAAAGTGGCTGGAAATATTGATTCACAGAATGAGCTCTGGCTCATCGTATAATTTGGAGTTCTTACACTTGACTGGTCGTGAGTATCCACTGGGGATCCATAAGGACTTTTAAAGATTCATTAAGTCAAAATTTTCATGATGCTTTCTCCTGGATCTGTGTTTAAGATCGATTCTGACAATCAGCCAAACTGGGACCCTTCATTACCCCATGTTAAAGTAAGATGCCTGTCTAACCTAGGAAATGCCCAAGCCGCGGGTGTGTGTGTGCGTGCGTGTGTGCGTGTGTGTGTGTGTACACGTGCACACACACGCACACACGCAGGCATGCAGACACACACAAAACCATTTCACTGTTTTTCTATGTTAGAGACTGATTCTCTGAACTTTTCAAATGGATGATAGGGATTCAGCCCTAAATAGCTGTCATATTTATAACAACTGAACAAGTTATATTTTTCCCGGATGAGAAACACCAGGACAGTGAGAAACACATCAGTGCCTACAGATAAGAACACAGCCTTGTTTTAAAGCCTTTCCCAAAGATGATGTCTTGACTTGCACTGTGCCCATCTTTATTGTGCAAGTCTACTCATAGATACAGCTGAAATTCCTAGGCTTGTGGGGTTACTTTGAAGGGCATAAAGCAAACACACCTGGGGTTCATCTCTGCTGGGATAGCAGAACTGGAGGAATTAAATTCACACTGATAATGAGACAAATCTGGAATGCGGGTCTCCTCCTCAAAGAACTATGATCTGGCATCTTTTATGAACCCAAGTGTTGGTTTTGCTGTTTAACATAGAGCACAAGGCTGAAAGTTCCAAGTGCAGCTGCATGCAGGGACTCATTAACTGGCAGCTCCCTGTCTCGTGATCTCATTCTCTCTCAGCTGCTTTTCCCTCTGCATTATCTTCCTCTTTAAGCAGTCTCTTCAAATAGCATGAAAAAAAATGGCTGCTGACAATACCAGATATATTCGCTTAAGCAATACAAGAAGAAAAAAGCCTTTCTCTGGCAGTATCCAGTCTAAACTCCAAGCAAAGCATTGATTAGCCTTGAATCACCTTTTTCTCCCTGCATTTGTTCTGATAGTATTCGGAATCGTTTGCCTACATGACACCCCCCTTAGTTTGGGGGACATTACTTATCTACTAGGATACTGAAGGCAGAGTACAGGTGTTACCTAGGGAAACAGGTGAGACCTAATTGGAGAAGAAAAAGGGCAAATGTTCCCTAAAACAACAAAACAAAGTATTTGCTCTATTAACCTAAAACTCCAGCAGTCATCCAACTCTGTAATAGGCAGGGAGGCACCCGCCATGAAGTTCCGGGGCAAGAGCAGTGAAATTCCTATCTTGGCATTTCTAGTGGCCCATGGGAAGGGTATATAACTGAAATGGAGCAACACCTTACCACGTATTTAGTGTTGTTATCAGACTGCGTTGATATAGGAATAAGTGTGTAGAAGCATATTTTTTAAAAGGGCTTATAATAAACCTTCCTGAGATTCCTGTGCTGGAAAGTGATAAAGACTATTTGACTCTAATATAAGTCTATGCAAATGTGCTGGCACTGAGATTATGACCTTGACCTTGAGCTGTCCACACTGTCCCCAAAACTGTTTAGTGGTGGTTAATAAGAAGAGAAGTAATGAGGAGACGTTCAAGCTCAAAATGTGTAATTCAAAACTCATTAAAACCACCCCTGAAGTATTTCCTCTCAGATATCAAAAGCAAGTAATTAAAGCAATCTTTTTCATTGGCTCCAAGGATGCTTTCATGACATCATTATAAAGTCAAGGTTAAAAAATAATTTACAGTTTGGTCTGTATTGTATAATGTGACCTTTAAAGATGTTTCGTGATAGGTTCAGACTGGTATTTGGCAATATGTTGTACCTAGTGTCTGGATACAGACGAACAATAATTTGCAATTTAGCTCTTACTAATTAGCATCATTTAAGGGAGCTCCTCATTGCCTCTTCACCTTATGAAAGACATTTTTTTTCTCTGCTCCTGTAACACAAACCGTCTTTACTGTTTTCGAGATTGAACTACTTATATTTAGATGGTTGGACTGAAGTGTCAAGCCTCCAACATTCTGCATTCTCGGTATACATGATGTAACTGTGTGACAGCACCATTCCGAGCCTTTGCATGTGCACTTTGTTTCAGTCCAATGGCATCCTGAAGAGATAAATGCGCTGCCTGTCTTGAATTGCACATGAAACTGAGTGTTACAGAATCTACATAACTTTCAGAGTCACATGGCTAATAAGTGCTGGCACCAGGATCCCATCCTACTTTTGTTTGCCTAAAAAGTCCCAGTCCACCCTTGGGAGGGAATAGGGAGGCAAAGATTAAAACAGAGGCAGAAGGAACACCCATTCAGAGCCTGCCCCACATGTGGCCCATACATATACAGCCACCCAATTAGACAAGATGGATGAAGCAAAGAAGTGCAGACCGACAGGAGCCGGATGTAGATCTCTCCTGAGAGACACAGCCAGAATACAGCAAATACAAAGGTGAATGCCAGCAGCAAACCACTGAACTGAGAATAGGACCCCCGTTGAAGGAATCAGAGAAAGAACTGGAAGAGCTTGAAGGGGCTCGAGACCCCATATGTACAACAATGCCAAGCAACCAGAGCTTCCAGGGACTAAGCCACTACCTAAAGACTATACCTGGACTGACCCTGGACTCTGACCTCATAGGTAGCAATGAATATCCTAGTAAGAGCACCAGTGGAAGGGGAAGCCCTGGGTCCTGCTAAGACTGAATCCCCAGTGAACTAGATTGTTGGGGGGAGGGCGGCAAGGGGGGGAGGATGGGGAGGGGAACACCCATACAGGAGGGAAACGGGAGGGGTTAGGGGGATGTTGGCCTGGAAACCAGGAAAGGGAATAACAATCGAAATGTAAATAAGAAATACTCAAGTTAATAAAGATGAAAAAAAAAAAGTCCCAATCCTTGACCTCAGTATTTCCCATGATTTTATTAAATTAAAAATATGGAACGTTAAAGCCCCTGAATTAAAGCAGGAGTCTGACCACATAAATCAACCATTTCCCCAATCTAATCATTTTTTAAGTATCAAATTGGAACTTTGAAAAATAATGTTAGAAATAAGTCAACTTCTATTTTAGCTTTGGTTTTATATCTACATATTTATAAATATTTCTTTTTTGTCCTTTTGAATTTATTTATGCACTTTATATCTCAATATCAGCCCTTCCTCCTCCCAGTAGGTTCTCCTGCCATTCTTCCCTCCCCTCCCCTTTGAGAAGGAGGAGACCCCCTTCCCCACACTCCCTAGCACATCAATCACTGCAGGACTAGGCAAATCTTCTCCCTCTGAGGCAAGACAAGGCCATCTACTTAGGAGAATGGGATCCACAGGCAGGCAAGCAGGCAACAGATTTAGGGGCAGCCTCTTCTCCAGTTGTTGAGCCTCCGCATGAAGACCAAGCTACATATCTGTTTCATATGTGCAAGGGGCCTAGGTCTAGCCCAGGTTCCATCTTTGGTCGATGGTTCAGTCTCTTAGAGTCCCCAAGGGTCCAGGTTAGTTGACTCTGCTGGTTTTCCTCTAGAATCCCTGACCCCTTTGGGCCCCTCAGTCCTTCCCTCAAATCTACAAGACTCTCCAAGCACCATCTAATGTTTGGCTGTGAGTTTCTGCATCTCTTTCCATTGGCTGTTGGACAGAGCCTCTCAGAGGACAATTACACTAGGCTCCGGTCTGCAAACAGAACAGGGTATCATTCATAGTGTCAGGGATTGGTTCTCGTTCACGGGATGGGTCTCAATTTGGGGTAGTCATTGGTTGGCCATTTTCTCCATCTTCACTCTCTCTTTGTCCTTCCACATCTTGTAGGCAAGACACATTTTGGGTCGAAAGTTTTATGGGTGGTTTGCTGTCTTTATCTCTGTACTAGGAGTCCTGTGGGGCTACAGGAAGTCACCACTTCAGGATCCATATCCCCCACTGCTAGGAGTCTCAGTTAGAGTTGCCCCCATAGACACTCTGGAGCCTTTTCCCATCCCAGGTCTCTGTCACATCCTAGAGATTGCTCCCTACCCCCCACCCCACATCCCAATTCTAATTTCTGTTCTCTCTATATATACCTGATCCCTATCCCCTGACCTGTTCCCCTCCCCACCCCCTCTCCCATCCAACCTCCATCCACCCACCTTTGATATCTATTTTATTTCCCCCTTCTGAGAAAGATTCAACCATCCTCCCTTGGGCCTTTCTTGCTATTTGGCTTCTTTGTGTCTGTGGATTATAGTGTGGTTATCCTGTGACTTATGGCTAATATCCACTTATAAGTGAGTATATACTGTACATGTCCTTTTGGGTCTGTGTTATTACACTCAGACTGATATTTTCTAGTTCCATTCATTTGCCTGCAAAATTCATGATGTCCTTGTTTTTAACAGCTAAGTAGTATCCCATTGTATAAATGAACCACATTTTTTTATCCATTCTTCAGTTTAAGGACATCTAGGTTATTCCCAGTTTCTGGCTATTATGAATAAAGCTGTTGTGAACATAGTTGAGCAAATATCCTTGTGGAATGGTGGAGCATCTTTTGTGCACATGCCCAGGAGTGTTTTAGCTGGGTCTTCATGTATAACTATTTCCAGTTTTCTGAGAAACTGCCAAATTGATTTCTAGAGTGGTTGTACAAGTTTGTACTCACACCAGGAATGGAGGAGTGTTCCCCTTGCTCCACATTCTTGCCAGCATGTGTTATCCCTTGAGTTTTTGCTCTTAGCCATTCTGATGGGTCAGGCAAAGTTTCTCTTTAAAATTCTTGAACCACTCCTTGTTTGCTAATATGTAAATTTAAATATAAAATAATTCCAGTACAACATTTGCCTTTAATATTTTACTTTGTAGTTGAGGAAATGGGACATTTTTGCCTGGCCTAGGGTCACCCCAAAGCAGGATAGGAACATTTTACCCTAAGAGAAGAATATGTAAAGATACTTCAAGGTCCAAAGAAAGGGGCTTAAATAGCAAGGTGATGGATTCGAAGCATTTACTGGGGGAGAGCTCTCATAGTCTGATGCTTCCCTTTCATGGACAGTGAAAGAGAAGTGTTTTACAAGGGTACATACGTGCCCAGTGTAGTGTTGCTTAACACTGATTGTCAACTTGGCTGGACCTAGAATCATCTAGGAAACAAGCACCTGCTCATGCCTGTGCTGGATTAGCTAGATTATATTAGCCCTCGGGCTCATCTGTGAGGACTTTCCTAGAGTACGTTAATTGACATGTGAAGACATAGCCTTAAACTGGACCAATTACAAAGGAGAAAGAACTGAGCTCAGACTACCATGCATTGTTCTCTGCTGCCTGGCTACTGATAGTGTGAGTAGCTACCTCAGGCGGCTACCACCACACCTTCCCCCCATGATGACCCGTACCTTCAAACTGTGAGCCAACCTCTCTCTTCCACAGGTTGCCTTTGTCAGGTATTTTACCACATCAAGAAGACAAAAACTAATAGGCTTAAGCTCAGGCCTGCTGGACAAAACCTATACTTGCCCCTATCAGAGAGCCATCTAGGTCGCCAACGATATTGTTTGTTAGGACAAAGAAAGTGTATTTTGGGACCGGAGACCTGAAACAGGTACGAGCTAAGTACTACAAAATGTAGTATGTGGTGTGTTTCAAAGTGGCACTCTTGTAGTAATACCCATAGATATATGGGATCCAAAGGTTCAGGATCCTGTTTGTGACTTCATGGAAGGCTGAACTTTAGGGAGTGGGTTATTAAGTTATTGGCACGTTAGAGAAATTCCAGCCTGGGCGCCAAGGTAATCAGAGCCCCATGGCCATAGGAAAACTCACTCCTTTTCCTAGCTGTTATCATTTGCACTGAGGTGATGTTCTTGGCTGTGGCTTGTCAATGCTAGTTTGGATCACATTGCCTGGTGTCTTTAATTGCTGTTCTCTTGCTAAGTCAAAACTAAGGCAACTTAAAAAAGGAAGCATTTACTTGACAGTTTGCTTACAGTTTTAGAAAGTCCAAGACCGTCATGGAGGGAATATAGCAGGCAGGCATGTGTGGCGCTGCAACAGTAACAGAGAGCTTCCACATTGAGACAAACCTTGATTGCGCAGACAGAAGCAATCAGAAAGCCATTACTAGGAATGGCACGGGCATTTAAAACTTCAAAACGTCCAACAAGGCCACAGCCCCTAATCCTAAGCAGCTCAAAACCATGCACTCAAATGTCTGAGGCTAAGGTCCATTCTCATGTAAAACACCATACCTAGTATCTTCCTGGTATAAACTAAAATGAAAAATCATCTTTTACAAACCAGTCTCTATGTATTTGGTTCACCTTATCAAGCCATAGATTGCGTATGCCGTCAGTAGGATTTATTCTCAAGATTTGCCATGCCAACAATAAAACATGGATTTACAACTCACCCCAGATGAATTTAGTGGAATTATGTCTAATAGAGGATTATGTTAATAAACAGCCTTGAAAAGTAATGTTTCTCGTCATGGGATAAATTAGGTCACAAAGTTAAGCATGTCGATGGATTTGGGGCCTGTGTTGCCTCGGGAACCCTTTCAGTTCTGATATTCTACAGTTCCATATATTTTGAATTTTATTTTTTTTATTTTGTGTGTGTAAATGTTTGCATGCATATTTGTGTATTACACGTGTGCCCCCGGAAGCAACAAGAGGTTATTAAATCCCCTGGAACTGGAGTTACCGATGATTGTGAGCTGTCATGTGGGTGCTGCTCATTGAACCTGGTTCCTCTGGAAGAGCAGCCAGTGCTCTTAACTGCTGAGCCATCTCTCCACCCCGAGTTTTATGCAGTTTTTCATAGTGACTCCAAAATGGCTCCTAATTCCCCCCTTAAATGCTGACAGGTCCCTACATAGGGAATTCCCTTGGGATCGTTATTAAATGTCCACTTCTGGCTTGTAGAGTCCTTTTTCTTCCAGTTGGTGAAGATCAGGCCAGCCTATGCCATGTCCTGTCTCATCTGCCTCTTCCTTTCCTCTGCTTTGTAAAAGGCTGGTGCCAGCTCTTTCCCCTGCCCATTTGTGTGTTATGCTGTAACCCTTGAGGTGGGATTTGTGGTAGCTAGGCTGCTTGAATTCACTCACATGAGCGAGTGCTCTCTGTAATCCTTCACCTCCCTGGAATGTCAGGTCTCTCTTGCCAATTCTCAGCTCCTGTCTCTGTACTTCCGGTCATCTCCATGACATCTCCCTGCAGCAGCAGGACAATGGAAGCTTCTCCTTGCAAGCTGTTGTTAGGGAGCACTGGAGCTTGAGCACAGACTGGGCCCCAACTTCCTGTGACCTTCTGGCCGGCTGTTGCCACTTTAAGAAACTTCTGTTGCTGACTCAAAGTTCACTGTGGCCTTTCGTCTTCCCATGCTTGTGTCTGTCAGATTTGCTATTTTCTTCTCCTCTCTCTCTCTCTCTCTCTCTCTCTCTCTCTCTCTCTCTCTCTCTCCTCATTTGAGAACAGCACTGACCTCCGCCTAGCGTGTCTGATGACCACTGCGAGCATTTACTAAGCTAAGTAACAGTCATGGAGACATTTTGGTTGTTTGGCCTCTTTCTTTACTCCTTTGAGGTAAAATGTCAGCAAATAGGAAAGATTCTCTTAGCTGCCTCAGCCCAGCATTTCAGGACTTGGTTCTATGTACTCAGCTGGAAAACAGCCCAGGCATATGCCCTTTTGTTCCTACAACCTTCTGTCAAAATGTTCCTCACCCAGTAAACTTAATTCGGATGCCACCATGTTTTTCAGCACCTATCCTTGTAAGATAATTTGTCTATATGATGAGGTTGTCCTAGGTAGCGGCAGTGACCAACTTAAGACATCCAGGAAGAAGAAAGCCCAATTAAGGAGTTCTCCCCATCATATTGTCCTGTGGGCCTTCCTGGGTGACATTTCCTTAATTTCTAACTGATATACCAGAAGGAACACCCCACTGTGGGCAAAGAGCCTGGGCTATAAAAGAAAAGTAACTAGGCAACCCAAAGGAATCAAGCCAGTTCCTGCTGTGCTATTCCTCTGTAGGTGATGGCTCCTCTCCCAAGGTGCTCATGCTCAGTGATTTAGCACAGAAGCAGAGAGGTAAATTGGGACCAGGAGACACATACGCTTTAGGTTCCTGCTGTGCTGCTGTTTACTCAGCCCTGGCTTCTTACTCTTAGAAGATAGTGAGCCGCTAGTAGACACTCTTTGTTGTCACGTTCGCTTTCCCTACCCCAAAGCACCTAGCGTTTGCTTTGTGTCTGGAAGTCACTCAGCAAGCATTGGGTTGGTTTAACTCTTGTAGACTTGAAAATACCTATCAGAGCAATATACATTTAAGCTGCATTAATTCCACAGTTGTACATCTCCTTAAAAGTGCCATACAAGAAGTCGTTGATAGTGCTAACATAACCACCAGCCTATTTTGGTACTTTTACTTTTAATTCTAATTAAAGTATCCAGATTAAAATGTGCATCTCTCCCTGTATGTTTTCATGGTACTATTTATTCTAAGTGTTAATTTTCCATTTATTATTTTTGGAGGATTATCTTTTGATTCATTGATTCATTGATTGTTCCTCCCACATTTATTTCCTAGCTCCCAGGTGAACAGAGGTGACGGATATCACATAGTTCTACCCCTGGGCCTGTACAGTAAGCAGTAGTCAATACAAACCAGGTCCCAGAAGATTCAGGTAATTCCATCTTTCTAAGGTTTACATGCTCACCAAAGGGTTTCCCTGGAAAGTAACTGATTTGAAGGAAACATTGAGTCTAGCAATAGGGCAGCCTTGCTTTCAGTTTATCTTGTGGCCTTTTCTCCTTGGGCTTCATTCATGCAAGGCTTGTCCATTCATTTTTGTCTTATAGTAAGTACTGATGGAGCATCATCATTTAAATATTTCCATAAGCATAAAAAGAGTCAGGTGAAAGAGAATATGACAATGGATGTAAGGCAGTGCAGTGTGCCACCACACGGAACTGGGAAGGTTATTGCAAGTTCAGAATCCTGATAAATCTCATGCTTGAGAATGACAGGAGTTTGAACTAGCTCCTGACTAGGTTCCTGTCCTAGAACATGCGACCACAACACCCCACCGAAAGGACCATGACAACTGGTCACATAGCATAGAACCTAGAGTTCTCCATGCAAATAAGGTATCTAGATAGGCCCTAAGTGTTAAGCCAAGCTAAATGCTCCCCTTCTTGGGTATTCCTTTCTGCAAAAGGTATTTAATCCCTGATTCACCCTGAGTAAAAAGTATGTATCTTCATCAGATACATACAAACATTTGAATATACAAATGTTTATACAAAATGAATAAAACATTTTGGACAAGCAAGGATCATCTCCTTCATTAAGAATCACTGTTGGGGCCTGGGGAGCGGCTTTGTCAAGGCTCCCATGATAGCTTCTCTTTCAGCTACTCCATACATTTGGCACTCACTCAGAACTAAGCTGGTATCCCACCCCCTTCCTGTCCTCATTGCAGACTCCCAGGCTTCTGTCCTCACATCCCAGTGGTTGAGGTCACTGGTCCCAGTGGCATCTGGGTGCAGAGGAGTTTGAGAAACCCCAGTTCCTGGCATTTTTCACCCAGAGAAACATAGGCTGGAATACAATCTTAGACTATGTTTCACCTCCCCGGACTGGCTCATTGGCAGTGTTCCACCAGCAGCAAGACAGAAATGCAAAATGACAAATGGAAGGTACTGGGGTAGGCAGGTAAGTTAAAAGGGTTTTAAGGTTGTATGCTGAAAAGGGGGTATTAAACCAAAGGAGTCACATCATGAGCTGACATTGGACTGATCAAGCATTTTCAAACCATGTACCCTAACATAAAATGGAGCAAGTGGAGAAAGGAAAGCCTTTTCCTAGTTAGCATAAAGGTCTTCTTCATTTATTAAGCCTTGCATGGTAGGGTTGCATCTTTCCTATATGTACACCATTCTTTTGCAACTTAAGACATCTTGTGGAATGGCATGCACTCAGATAAGTGGACATTAGCCCAAAAGCTCAAGTTACCCAAGATAGAATCCACAGACCACATGAAGCTCAAGAAAAAAGATGACCAAAGTGCAGATGCTTCAGTCCTTCTTAAAAGGGGGAATAAAACTATTTGTAGGAGGAGATCTGGAGACAAAGTTTGGAGCAGAGACTGAAGGAATGACCATTCAGAGCCTGCCCCACCTGGGGATCCACCCACATATGTACAGCCACCAAAGCTAGACAGTACTGATGAAGTCAAGAAGTCCATGCTGACAGGAACCTGATATAGCCATCTCCTAGGAGGCTTTGCCAGAGCATGACAAATACAGAGGAGATCGCTAGCAGCAAACCATTGAATTGAGAATGGAGTCCCTATTGGAGGAATTAGAGAAAGGATTGAAGGAGTTGACAGGGTTTGCAACCCCATAAGAACAACAGTACCAACCAACCATAGCTCCCAGGGACTAAACCACTACCCAAAGAGTACACATGGACAGAACCATGGCTCCAGCTGCATATGTAGCAGAGGATGGCCTTGTTGGGCACCAGTGGGAGTAGCCCTTGGTCCTGCCAAGGCTGGACACCACCCCCATATAAGGGAATATTAGGGTGGGGAGGTGGGAAGGGGGGGTGGTTGGAGAGGGAGAACATCCTTATAGAAGAAGTGAGGGAGGGATGGGATAGGGGATTTATGGACAGGAAACTGGGAAAGCGGATAGCATTTGAAATGTAGACAAAAAATCCAATAAAAAAAGACATCTTGCGGAATAGCAAAGGCCATGGCAATGAAGTAGAAATGCACCTGGTGTATGTGTACAGTTGTTGGCAAGACTAGACTCAGAAAAGTCATTTAACAAACTCCTACAGAAATGCAAGAAAAGTGATGGTACCCAAGACATAATAATGTCATTGGAGATGTGACTGGAAAGCCTTTTGACTACCTGGAAATAAGTTATATAACAAGATGGGTGAATTAAGAAGGAGCCTGTATCTCTTAGATGGCTATTGTTTTATTATGAAGATGGGAAATCTGGGAGATCCAGAACAGTAAAGGAGAAATTTAAGAGTTGTGTTTTAAGGGGCTGCCTGGGGATTTCCTATTTTATTCGTCATTGGAACCCCCATAAATTGGCCATGACATTATCTTAATGTGTCCAAAAGCCTAAGAGAGTCAGAAGAGCTTATGTTGGGATTTTTGACAAACCATTTGACATCTCTGGGCCCTTTGCCAATGGAATTAGGTACTTATTACCTCCAAAGTCCTTTCTCGCTATAAAACATAGATATTAATTTCTATTTTCTTTTGTTCATCTTGGTGACATTTTCTGTACAGTTCAAAGATAGAGTTTGGCAATGATAAGTGTCAGTAAAATAATGAAAATTCTCTCAGCTAAAAATACAAAATCAGCAACACACAAACAGGTACGTAGGCATTTTTAACAATGGTGACTTGAGGATCCAGTTGCAAGCTTGTATTGCCTGTAAAATGCTGTCTCTCCACCATGGACTTAGGGGGATTTCTGGCTACTCTTCCAGATAGCCACCAGCCTGTAATCTGACTTTATAAAATTGGAAGGAAAGTTCTTTTTTCATGAGCCAATTTCACGAAACACAAAACAATGCCTTCATTCTTGACTCAAAGCCGAAAAGCTGTAATGGTCCCATAAATGATTAAAACAGCAGCTGTTAATGTCTTGGAAACAGATTGATCAGTTGGAGTGCCTTAAAATATATCTGGGTTCTGTATGACTTTGAGCAATATGAACCAATTTTGATGTGAGACTGAAAATGGGGGCTTGGAACCTGAAGATATCAAGAGAACTGTGAGAGCCCTGGAAAGGGCTGTATCTCAGGTAATTATTAGCATATTTTAATGATTTAAGGAATGCCATAAAATTTGCAAGCCTTTTTGTGTATGCAAAATTCACAGTGGCCCCTGTTTAACTGGACAAGATGTTTGAAGTAAAATATTTGAGTATTGTTAGTTACCGAATGAAAATTACTTCCATGCATCCAACATGTGTCTGCTATGGGGTGGGCAGTGGTATATAACACAAGGTTTCTACCCTCACTAAGCCTAAATCATGGTATAGAGAAACTGATTAGTACCTATTAAGCAAATGATATCTAATAATTCACACAACAGTAAGATCTGTTGTGTTGGAATTAAGGTTAAGTGTTGAGAAGCTATTTTGATGTAAAATATTCAGAATGACTTCTCTGAAAGATACCATTTGAATAGAGACTTCAATGGTCAGAGAAAAGATGCTGACCCATGCATGAGAAAGGCTAGAGATAATGGTTTGGTGTGGTTGGGAAACAATGAGAAGACAGGCCAAACTAGAACCTGGGGAGCAAGCAAAGAATTGTGGGAAATACATATAAAAGATTGGTGAATCCCAGTGAGGTATTGCTTTTTAGCTCATAAAAATGTTGGATATAATCCTGTGGGAAATCAGTAGTGGGCTGTAACAGATGCTAAACAGAAACAGGACTGATAATATTTGTTAAAAGATCCTTCAGAGTGTTGCAAAGTAACTGGGCTGTGGAAACCATAAATAGGAGGAAGAAGACCACAGGAGTAAGCCCCGGAAAAAGGAGATGGAGGCCTTGAATTGGGGCGGAAGTAGAATGATGCTCAAATGTTGGCTAAAATGGCATAGTATGTAGAGGAATAGATGACAAGACTCAGATTTTGGACAGGAGGAAAAGAGAGAGAAATGTGTGTCTATGGAGTGCTTAGAGGAAGGTATGGTGGGAAGATTGTAAGAGATCAGGGAGGACCAGGATAAAACAATGTCTTCTGGATATGACAGAATCTCTGTACTCATGAACTCACAGCCCCTGTAGTTGCCTGTATAAGACCTGAACAAAATCAAACCAGTCAACATTCCAACAGTGAGTGTGTGTGTGTATCTCTGATAACCCCCCCCCCACAGTTGGGAAATTTTCCAGTTGGCAAATTATTGACAGTTGATGGCTGTTGGGTAAGGAAAGTCAGTTCTTCTAAAGGTATGAACTGTGGTAAGTTGACTATGCCACTGTGGATGGGATGAACAGACAGGCAACTTATATTGGACTCAGCAGCTAGAGGAGAAGGAGGAGAAGGAGGAGGAAGAGGAGGAGGAGGAGAAAAAGAAGAAGAGGAGGAGGAGGAGGAAAAGGGGGAGGAGAAGGGGAAGGAAGAGGAGAAAGAGAAGAAGAAGAGGAGGAGGAGAAGGGGGAGGAGGAGGAGAAGGGGGAGGAAGAAGAGGAGGAGAAAGAGAAAGAAGAAGAAGAAGAAGAACAAGAAGAACAAGAAGAAGAACAAGAAGAACAAGAAGAACAAGAACAAGAACAAGAACAAGAACAAGAACAAGAACAAGAACAAGAAGAACAAGAAGAACAAGAACAAGAACAAGAACAAGAACAAGAACAAGAACAAGAACAAGAACAAGAACAAGAACAAGAACAAGAACAAGAACAAGAACAAGAAGAACAAGAAAGAAGTTGGGAAGGATTGCAGATCCGGCAGTAGCTGGAAAGGATGTGAGGGTGACTATGATTAAAATACATTGAATGTACAAATGACATTCACAAAGAAATAAAAGTATTATAGCTATTTTTCAAGGAAATAGAAATGTTTTTGAAATGTTGCTTTAAACCGTTGGGTATATTGGTCTTAACTGAGTGAAAGAAGTGAGTTTCAACTGAAGAATAAATTTGGATGCAGTGGGAGGAAAATTCAAAATTTAGGTTGCATGATGTGAGACTTTTACAACATCCATGAGGTATTGCCAAATGGGTAGTAAGATATTCCAGATACCAGGAGATAAGTGAAGGCCAGAGTCTAAGACCCTTCCACCTCAACATGTGTAGAAGATCATCCCAGAGGTAGAAGGAAATCAGGGGTATCCTGAAATCCAGAATAAGTCTGTATCCAGAGGATGTCAAAAGGGGGATGACAGTTGACCATGGTTGTTGATATGACAAAAGTCGTAGCTCCATTTAACCACAGAACTTTACTTCAAGGGGTACAGACAAAACTGCAAAGTAAATGCCTACAAGAAAGTTATCTTTCTGCAGAGAGATGCATGGGGAGATGAGAAGAGAAAGGAGGGGTGAGCCTTTTCTTTTGTTGTGACTTTAATATGGCAGTTATAACATGGTTCTATGGTAGTAAGAAAGATCCAGAGAACATAATAGAGATGCAAAAGAAACGAGAGGGGGTGTTTTCAGGCACAAATGGAGGACCAAATGTGGCTCAGAGATTACAGTTGAACACCAGGGACAACAAAGTCTACACAGGCCAACTTAAGCAAGTCCAGAAAGAACACAGTAAGCAGTTGACTTGGACCTCACTAAGTTGCTTCCAATTTGGAGTGAAACATGAAGAAAAAAACATCATCTAAGAATGGCACAGAAAATGGTATTTAAATTATAGATAGAGGGGAAATTTTTTTCTAGGAAGGTAGTAATATTAGTGGTATAACCAAGAGATGTATATGATCGCAAATCTGAGTTTATGTTCATTGTTTCAGACTGATGTATACTGAATAAAGAGCATGATATTGGACAAAGGGGTGTATAGACACAGGATGCACACCTTTGGACATGACATTTGAGAGTCTTATGATTTTATTTGTAACAGTAGAGTATGTTTTCTCTTGGGAAAAATGATTATACATATCAAATTAGCAGGTTGCATAGGATTTTTCCTGTTTTTTTTAATGTGTATATGTGTATGTGTTTATGTGGGGTATCTGCATGTGAGTGCAGATACCCATGGAGTCCAGAAGAGAATGTTGGATCCCCTGGAGTTGCAGTTAAAGGTGGGTGAATGCTTCCTGGTATGGGTGCTAAGACCTGAACTTGTCCCCTGCAAGGGTAGGATGCACTTTCTACCACAGAGCCCCTCCTCCTGCCTACTTTTCATTTAATTTAATTTTATAACTCATGAGCAGTCTTCTTCAACTTGCTTGTCATTGGGTAAGCTGATAGAAAAACCAGTTATTTTTTTTTCCAGAGCTGGGGACTGAACCCAGGGCCTTGCGCTTGCTAGGCAAGCGCTTTACCACTGAGCTAAATCCCCAACCCTACCACTTATTTTTTAATGAGGGCATATTCCAAAACAGTTAGGTACTCACTGCCTAATGTGAAAATTTTGGGTTTAGTCCATAGTGAGTCCTAAAATGTTGATGTAAGGAAAGTAACATCACAGGGTCATCTCCATTTCAACCTGACTGGATTGGGAATTATGTAGGGAACCTCAGAGCAAGAATTTGAGAGAGTCTGAATGGGATGGGTGAATGCAGATGGTACCACCAATGTGTTCAGGTGTCAAACTAAACATGAAATGGAAAAGAAGTGTCTCACCAGCAATCCTGTCTTTGCTCCTTGACTGCGGACACAATGCAACCAATTTCCTCACACGCTTGCCGCCGTGTCTTTCCCACCATGATGGACTGTGTTCTCTTGAATCCAAACCATACCCTGTCTTCTTCCATATGTCTCTAGTCACTGTTAAGGCAACTGGAAAAGTAACTAATGGGGTTCTATACCAACATCAGGTCAGACATAGACCACAGCCAACTCAGGGTCCCCAGTTGTCCTTGTTGAAGGGACTCTAGCTGGCCTGAACATGACAAACATGACTCCAGCAGGCCTTCCCCTTCTCCCCATTCCCTCTGCCTTGCTAAAAACCATTAGATTAGATTCCTAAAGCTAGCCACCAAGGTCTGTTCCCTTATTTGGCCACTTCCTCCTCCTGAGCACAGCTACCAAGATCCAGCTATCAAAGTAGTAAAGTCCAGCAAACAGAAGTCTCCTTTGACTCACCTAATTACCATGCCTCATTAATTAAACATCTTATTCTAATCTGGGGTTTCCCGGTTTACCTTTTTAAATTGCTATTTTCCTATGGGCCATGTCTGCATCCTGTCTATAATGAGGGAATCCTTTGTTGTCACCCTATCCCACCCCGACCCTTCACCCCCAGGACAAATACACCTTCCTTCTCTCCCTTGTACCCTTCCCCTTCTCCCTCTTCCTCCGACTCCCATCTTTGTTTC
Source organism: Rattus norvegicus (assembly GCF_021556685.1). Lineage (NCBI taxonomy): Eukaryota > Metazoa > Chordata > Mammalia > Rodentia > Muridae > Rattus > Rattus norvegicus. Next base: position 33,332,599 of record NC_141553.1, read on the forward strand.
CTAGTCTCTAAACTTTGTCCATTTGGGGTAAATAATTATTTTTTTTGTGCTAAGAACTTGGTCTTGGGGTGTCCTAAGCCTATATAGTTCCCTACACTAGTCACTGTTCTGTTGCTGTGAAGAGACACCCTGACCAATGCCACTCTTATAAAAGAAAGCTTTTAATTGGGTGCTTGCTTATAATTTCAGAGGTTAAGTCTATTATCATATCAGGGAGCATGGCAGCACACAGGCAGTCAACAGAGGAAGAAAGGAGGGGGGAGGGAAGGGAGTGAGAAACAGAGACAGAGACCGGGCTGCTATGGGTTTTTGAAACCTCAAAGCTCATGCCCAGTGACACATTTTCCTCTAACAAGGCCATACTTCCTAATCTCTCTAATCCTATCAAAGCAGTCCACTCTCTGGTAACTAAGCCTTCAAATATATGAGCCTATTGGGGCCATTCTCAGCCAAACCAGCATACAAAGATAGGCTGAAACTATTCCTAGTGGAATAGTAGTGTGAACATGGAGGTAGGATTGAGAGAAAGCAGCTGGCAGATACAGGAAAAAGTGAAGAAGAAAATCAACAGAGGGTCCCAAAGTAGCAGCAGCAGACTAGATGAGGTCACATGCTGCTCTAGCTGCTCTAAGTTGAGGTGGGTCCTTTGACAAAACTTCACCATCACTAATAGAGCGTGAAGGCCCAGACCAGGACTTCCAATTTACAAAATTTGACAGAGAAGTAATGTAAAATTGGGAACCACATGAAAGGCATGGTCTTGAGTTTTTCTATGCTTCCCCACACATGGGCAAGTTGCAAGACCAAAATTCACAAAAAGACTGAATATTACTGGTAGATCCTGAATTTTGTGTCCAATCCTATCCCATCAATTCAATCAAGCAAGTTTCTGACTGCAGCTGAATAAATAAAAGCAAAAAGACACTAGAACATGTGGGGAATGTGAACACAGAGACAGGAAAGCTTCAGGATGATTTGGCCTTTGAACTTTTTACCACAGAGCTGTTCCCTCCGCCTCTTGTGTAGACATCATAGAAGACTGCAAACGTGATTTATAAAGAACAAAATCCCTCATGAAACAAATCCTTGTAGACAAACTGACTTTTTTTTTAACCACCTCAGATCTTTTCTGGAAAAAGCCAGGCTATAAATAAATGGCTGTAGTATTTCAGCTGAGTTTCTAGCAGTTGGGCATCCAGTGTGTGGATGGACACACACTGAGCATCTCCTGGTCATTGGGTATTGTCGTGGCATGGCATTCAATCATACAATGGACCTACTTTCATTACGCTTCAAAAGCTTGTCAATTGACTGCCAGGGATCACACTTCATCTCCTGTCTTCTTTGTTCTCAGGCTTGACACTGAGAAACTTTTGATGTGCTAAAGAGGATGCTATGCCACCCTGCTTGTGGACCATTTATTCCCATGCTGCCTAACTAGCATTGTGAGATAACAGAACTGAAATTGTAGAACCATGGCAGAATGCACATTCTGTTATCTGTGATGTCACCGACTTCTGTTCTAAATGTGCTCTTTCTCTCCTAAATTGATTTTCTCTGACTTGACTCATGCGGAAGATTCATTTTCTCTTTCATTCAAATCAGCACTGGTCATGAAATTCTATCAGTTATTCGCTTTGCATTTGCTGATCTGATTCTTCTTCTGTGTCTTCTATGCTTCTGTTTGGGTCAAAGAAGATTTCTCTCTTGGTCGTCTGGCCTTCCTTTATTTCTCCTTTTAAACTTTGTTTTATTTTATTTTTTGTAATTTAAATTAAAAAATGTCTGTCTGCCTGTCTATATATCTGTGTGTATGTATGTATGTATGTATGTATGTATGTATGTATGTATCTATCTATCTATCTATCTATCTATCTATCTATCTATCTATCTATCATCTATCATCTATCTCTTTGATTTAATGACTTAGTCTGTGTGCATGCATGTACATGTGTCTGTGCATTTGTATGATTTGTATGTGTGCATGTTTGTGTGTGTGTGTGTGTTGTATATGTGTGTGTATGTGTTCATGTGGGTGTGGATTCACGTGTGTATATGAGTGTCAAAGTCAGAGTCTGATGGCAAGTGTCGTCCACTATCACTCTTCATGTTAATTTTTGAACCAGGACCTTTCATTGAGTCTGGAGCTCCATGATTCAGCATGTTAACTGGTCAAAGCTCCCAGGCTCCTGCTGTCTCTACCTTCCAGGATTTGAGGAACGGACCAACCATGACTAGCTTTTGTGTGGGTGCCAGTTTCTTCAGCTGAGCACCTTATGCTTGTGGGGCAAACACTTTGCTAATTAAACCATCTTCTCCGTCTCTGAATTACCTTTTGAAAAGTTGAATTTATTAACAAAGTACAATGATATACATGTGTGAAAATGCTATAAAACCATTATTTGGTATGTTTAATAAAGCTTGATAATAGTTACACAAAATAAAATATGCATAACTGGTTCCAATTTCCTCAGGTTAAAGTCTTACCCTGAATCTGACTCATATGCCCCTTCTCTCCAAGTCTCTCATCTCACTCCCTGTCCACACCCACCTGCCTCCTTGGTCGGTCCAGCTCTGTTTTTCTCCATGCTCAGACCACCCTGAAAAGTGAATAATGGTGGATAATACATAGTGTTGTAACATTATCCTGACTCAGGGTGTAGAGGGCCAGTTGGGAAGGCTACCCATTTATTTTTATGACATCTCCACTTCATCTTTGGCTATCATTGATCTGAATATTAAGGCCTTTCTACTTTCTTTTAAGGATATTTCCTATCATTTACGTCCCAGGGATGTGCATGTATCATTGTCTATTTTCCTGTTGGACCAACCAGTAGAAAGTGATGGAAGCCATTTTGGTTTAAACATCAGCTATCATGAACTGGAAGTTGGGATGCATGCACTATCACACAGTGATATTTTTTTATTGGAAGATTGATTTATATAAAAAATTCACTCAAAACACAGATCTCATTTAGAAATTATTTTATTTTACTAACATCAGCTACAACTGCTCATAATGCTGTGGTGGGCATTCTTTGTATCAATTAACCAAACTATAACAATCTACTAAAAGCATGGGTCTTAAGTCCATACTAAGAATTCAAGATGCTTACCAGTTCCCTAGTAATTAATACGGAGTGAAGTTTTCAGTCTTACCAAGTGTGTAGGTGTGTGTGTGTGTGTGTGTGTGTGTGTGTGTGTGTGTGTGGTGTGTGTGTGTGTGTGTTCATGTGGGTGTGGATTCACATGTGTACATGAATGAGAAAGTCAGAGTTTAATGGCAAGTGACTTCCACTTAGGTACTCCTTAATCTTTTTGCATCTGATTACAAATGATTCTGTTTGTAGAGTTTTTTCTTCCTAAAAATAAGTCTAGTCTAGCTATGTGTTTCCCATGTGCCCTGCCTTGTAGCATTAGTAGTAGAAAACTAACACTGATATCAATCCTCTTAAGTGATAGCAAAAGGACATCAATTCACTCAGTTCATTCTTACTATTATGTATCATCACAGTTTTAACGAATGGATCAATGGGGTTCATGGTATTACTCGCCAGTTGTAAAGGGTTGATGGGTGCACACACACAACTAGTTTAAAATGTCAAAGTAACATCATGACATAGACAGGGATGAATAGTTGTCATCCTTTCAGAGTTAAGGTAACTTGGGCTCAGATCAGACTGCCATGAAGATTGAAATAAACACCACCTCACTTGGAATGACAGAGGTCCCCAGTGTATGAGAGCTGGTTCTGGTTGCCCTCTCTAGCTCTCCCAAAGGTCACAGTTTCTTAAGTCAGAAAGGCTGCCCTGGGCAGCAAAGATCCTCCTGCGAGGAGGACCCTGGTCTTCCGTTAGCTTCTTGTTCTACATGTCTCTGACCAAGAATTTCTGATCTGAAAGAACCCCACTCGGTATGGCATTGTCACAGAGCACGGTGATTCTAGAATGGTGAACCGGAGTCTCTGAATGGAGTCCTGTTAAAACGGCCTGTGGAACCCCACCTCACAGAGTGTCTGAGTCGGAGACTGATGTTGTCACTTGGGAGATTTTGCTTTGAAAACTAGTGATTTAAATGCTACAACTACCAATTACGAAAGGAACATAACCAGGAGACAATATGCATGAGGTTGGCTCTTTTCTTTACCTGTCTTCCTCCTTCTCTTCCTCCCTTTCTCCACTCTCCTCCTCCAGCATCCCTTACTTGAAGTTACAGCTGTCTTTTATGAAGGGTCATGCATGCCAACTTCCCCCTCCTTTCTTCTCCTCCTCTTTGTCTCTCCCCTCATCTCTCCCTCCCTCCCTTCCTCTGCCCCTCCCTTCCTTTTCCTCTCCTTCCTTCTTTCTCCTCCATCCTTCCCTCCCTTCCTTTTTCTCCTCTTCCTCCTGCTCTGAAGATTTGTATCCAGGCCCTCGAGAATGTAGTGTTTTATCCCTAGACCATATTCCTTGACCTTGAGGTTTGTTTGTTTAATTTTGTTTATCAGACAAAGGTCTTGCTGTGCAGCTCACGCTGGACATTAACTTTTGATCTTCCTTCAACTGCCGAGTGCTAGGATAACAGCTGTGTGCTATCGTGAGCACAAATAGCTCATGCAGTTCTTTTTGATGTAAATAGAGTTTAGGTTCCAAAATAGTTGAAGGGATAGACCTAAGACATGAACTCAAGTCCCAAGGAAAAAGAAAGAAAAAAAGAAAACATGTTGAACACTGGTGTTAAAGATTCTACAAGGTAAATTGACTGAAAAGAATTTCATAATTGTGGAGAATTGGACCATAGTGAATTCAGAACCAAATTATTTCTGGCTCTTTAGTCCCTTTAATAGTTTTTCATTGCCCAATTCTGCATCCAACTTAACATCTATTCAAGTATCAGATGAACCTTTGGAATACTGAACTTAAAAGAGGACTAGTTCTCACCAATTCCAAAGCTAAGGCTTCTTGCTGTAAAAAAATAAAAAAAATAAAGTGCTCTTTTTATCCCCCCACTAGGTCCGGCACTGCGGTGCCCCAAGATATCTGCTAGATATCTTAATTCTCAGTCAGCAAAGCCTCTCACCCACTCTGTTCCTTCTTATATCACACTGCTGAAGGCCTCTCTCTGAGCCTGGCAGCAACCTCTCTACCTGTCTAGTTCCCAAGGCAGGTTTCCATGCCAGAAACACATCCCAATTCCATGGCAGCCCAGTGTCTCCAGCCGCACACTTTCCTATACTCAAACCATCACATAAAAGAACACACAACACAAAAACGTTTGACCCTATTGGTAAGATATAATTGCCCACCTAAACATACAAAGCCCAGTACACATCCATCCCTTAAGAGCATCAATAACAAGCTGTAAATACACAGAGTGGAATCTTAACATCGGCTTCCATTTTCTCTCCCCATGAGTACCCTTTCTGTCCCTCCTGTCTCTTCTCTTTCCGTTCCAGTCTCCTCCCCTTCCTTCAAACTTTTCTCCCACCCATCCTTCCTTCTCATCCAATGACAGGCCTCCTTCTATCGTGTACCTCCCCTCCACCTGTATTTTACAAATTAAATGGGAAGAAGGTTCTGGTGAAGTCACCTGAGTCTTGAATATGTGACTGGGCAGCCGTCCTTGGGGCAGTGGAATTAGTATCAAAATACAGATAACTCCAGGCCAAACCACAACAGAGGCTGTCATCAGATAACACTAAAAACTCATTGTAGAGTTTCTCTGCTCTGCTGTAAGTTGCCTACCTGCTGTTCCCACCCATGTGCTTGGAGAATGCCTTATTTATGGCTTACTTTACTGTCACTATAAAACTCATCTAACCACTTCTGTTCAGGAATATGTTATTCGTGACAACCTGAATCTTTTGTTCCTGGGCCACCATCATTTTTATTGACCTCAGATTCCATTACTGTTCCCTTTAATGTGAAATCTGTGCTTTGCAACTACATCACAGTGGCCACAAGCCCATCTGAGGAGTCTGTATACTATCTTGTATGTCCACAGGGAGAAGGATGTTCCATGCAGAACTAAGGTTCACTGATAGTAAATGATTTGTGTAATATCTTAGTTACTTATCTATTGCTGTAATAAAATACCATGATCATGGTAACTTCCAGAAGGCAGCATTTATTTGGGGCTTATAGTTCTGGGGGTCTTTAGACTCCACCATCATCCTGGTGGGGAATCACGGCAGCAGACACCAGGCACGGCAGGTAGAACAGCTGAACCCTCATATCTCCAAACACAAGCAGGAAATAGAGAACTCAACTTTGAATGGTGCAAATCTTTTAGGTCAAAACCTGGCCCTGATACATAATCTCCAGCAAGGATGTACCTTATAAACCTGACCAAACAGGGCCACCAACTGGAAACCAAGTCCTCAAATGTCCAAGAATGTAGGGGACCTCTTATTCAAACCCCCCACAGGTGGGCATTCATTATTAACCCTGTATGTTCTAAAAATCACAGTGGAGTCAGCCCTTGGGTAAATGTCTAAGAGTTATGATTCTATACTACAGTAAAGCTGGGTAAAAAGATGCTTCTCCTATGTACTTCTTCCTCAGTTTATCAGAAAAAAATCTGCATTTGGTTATATAAAGCAAATAACGTGTGCAAACATTCTTGCGCAATGTATTGTCCTCACAACAGCCCTTTAAGATCGTCATTATACGTACTATCATCTTTCTATAAAAGGACCATCTGAAAGCTTAAAACCTTGCCCCATGCCATTAAGCTTTAGGTACAGGATTTGAACAAAGTAAGGCACTGCTGGGCCCTAGGCTTGTGTATCACCATTATGTCCGACTGTTGTATGTTAATCCTGACCTTGCCACTTGACAAAGCTGCCCTTAAGTTTTCAACCCAATAAATGATTGTGGTGATTAGTTCTGATTGTCTTGTTGATTGAATTGAGAAGTACCTAAGGGGTTAACGAGGTTCCTCACTAAGTGGGTCTGTGAGGATAATTCCAGAGAGGATTAGCCAAGTAGAGGAGACCTTGATGCAAAGTGCTAACTTTGCAGAAAACACAGGGCAGCATGAATGCATGCTCCACCTCCCACCTCTTTCTGTGCCTGGCCACCACTGGGGGTGAGCCACTCTGCTTAAGCAAGCCTTCCCCATGGAGGATTGAAAGTCTGACCCTATGAGGGAACACATCCTGCCCTCCTCCATTATTTGGTTGAGGTATATGACACATGAATGAAAACTCTGACTATGGAGAAAATTATCCAATGCTAATCAAACTGCGTGTAAGGGTACTTCCTCTACACATACACCCGCCCCAACTGTTTTCACTTCCTGTCCCAGCTTCAGGTGGAGCTGCTTATCTGGCTCTTAATTTGAAGCCCTATAGGTTCCCTCAGTCCCCATCATCCCCTACATTAACTTATAAGACTCAGGAAATATGTATGTATATATCCTTGTCATCGTTGTCATCATCGTCATCATCAATTGTACTTTTCTTAAGCTCCTGTTGTCTTCATGGACATGTCAGCCTTTCAAAATCAAAGTATAACATTTCTCAGAGTGTTGCTAGCCAGAGAGGCTCACTGGAACCTTGGTGTTCTGGGTTTATTTACCATTTTCTATATAGTTTTCTTCCATTGAATCAATTGCAGCTGATAATCTCAGGCTCTAGTTTTTTCTGTTCCCTGTGGGACAGCTGATATGTGATACTGCATTTTTTGTTTGTTTCTGGTATGTTATGCCCCCAACTGGAGTCCCCTTATTAACATAGAGCATCACCCTCAGTTCAGGGGCCCCATCATGAATAGTAAAACCTCCTTGTTAGCCAAGGAAATCCCAAGGATAGAGAGAGTCTCCCAGGAACTTCAGACAAAGACCAGCTAAATTCTTTGTTATACAAAAGCACAGCCCAGAGAAGTTGTAGACTGGATGGTAGTTCAGATGTATGACATCATCTAGGTCAGCAGCTCTATTTTTGTGCCAGGCGATAGTCTCAGTCTGGTAGGCAGAGGAAGAATTTCTGCTGGAATTCCTGCCAATATGCCGCAAGCCAGGATACGTAACCCTGGAGGCTGAGGTTTAAATCAGGAAGCTGGTGAGTTCTGTGCTGTAGCCGCTCATATACAGATGTAGGGAGTAGGAAGGTGGCCTTGCCATAGAGAGGGGTATCTGCTTTGTGGGAGAGTATCTGCTGTGTGAACTGAAGCCCACAGGACTCTGCCTTGTGAAGATTTTACACACCAAACATGTAAATCACGGTGCGCGTGAATGGTGTTAGTCCACATGGAAATGAGAAGTTATTTCAGTTAATCAAGTCTGGCCTCTGAAAAGAACAGCTATCTTGGAACTAAAGACTGTTCTGAGGGACTGCAAATAACAGGGACAGAGAGAATGTTGCTCTAATTCCAAAAGACTTGTACAATTGAAAATAATGAGGGGCGGGAAGAGGGGCAGAGGAGGGTAAAACATCACAAGAAGCAATCTTCTGTGAAAACTCGCTTGGGTGCTCTTAAGGCGTGTCTTTCAGAGAAGAGCAAGCACATGGGAAAAGAGCAGAGAGGTGTAAATACAAGCTGGATGAGTGGAGAGGGAGGTGTGCCCTGCATGGATGGAGTCTTTACATATAAAGGGCCAGCTCTGACAGCAATCCTCATGTTATATGCTTGTGTTTGTGACCCCATCAGCATATGTGACCCCTATTGCGCTCAAGGTCTCTTGCTCTTCTCTGAAGCTGAAGCCCCTCCAGCCTGAGGAGTTTAATCAGGGTTGCAGGCACAGAGGAGGAAAGAAAGGTGAAGGGATGTCTAACTTGGCCAGACCATGCATCTAAGAAGCCTGGCTGCTGCCAAGGTTGATCAGCACTCTCTTGTCATAGACGAGCCCCCTTTGTTCTTTACTTGGGTTTGGTAGAGATGGGCTTTGATGAGAATTAGGGCAGGCTGTAAACTGTTTTATTAGCTCACCAATAAAAGGTCAGATCTTGAGAAGCTGATTTAAGGAACACTAGTTGGTATCTAACAATCATGGGCAAAAAAATGTAAGGGTGAGTTGCTCCATCCTGAGCTCTCTGCCAAGGTCTGTTCATATCAGTCAGAGGCCAAGCTTAGTAAAGGCCAGAAAGGAAGGTGTCTACCTGAAGGCAAGGGCCTTCTTACAGACAGGCAGTATAGGGCCAGTTCCTGACTAGGCAGCCTGGGGTCATATGAGAAAGCCAGGAGAGTGGAGACATCAGGGCTTGGGTCTAAGAAGGTCTCCATGCACATCTTGGCTTTGCACTTAACAGTCTGGGCAAGTTATCTCCTTCTCAGGCCTCCACATCCATGTTTATAAAACTGGGTGCTTGATAGTTCTGCTTCTCAAAGTTGTTTTGGTGATTAAATCAACCATTTCTGCTGTTCCCTGGACAATCAGGCCCCTTCTTCCTGAGAAGACTATATAGAATGTCAAGTGCATGGAAACCTGAGGCAAAGAGGAAGCAGGTGGAGGTTCTCTTCATCTTGAGCTGATGGCCAATGTCTCAGTGTCTCTTGAATTTTCAGTTTTTTCCTGCTGTCTAGGAGATCCTCGGGCCTGCATCAGTCTGCCCCATTACCTGCCTACACAGAAGGCCAGGCCAATGCCATGGTTGGGAAACAGCCACACAGGTCAAGATTATGAACATTCAGGCCATCATGTTCTGTGCTCAGGCCTTGTGTGCTTGAGGGGACACCTTTCACTGCTAGCTAAACACACCACCCCAGGAACAGCAGGGGTGCTAGCCTCTCTCTGCCCCCTTTCCTTTCCTTTGCAAGAGAAGGTGAGACCTCTGTCATTACTGCACCTTGGTTAAGGATTACTGACTTGTCCCAGCTCCAGCAAGTGTTCTGGCAGCCTGGAAGGGCTTTTTCAGGGTAAGGATTTCATTTTCCATCATTCATGTCTCCTGCCATTTATTTTTACCTGATACCACCTCAAAAGTCTACAGCGGATTACTGTATTTTGGGGATAGGTGCTCTTACACAGTCGTGGAGTACTGTACATTCCGTTAAGAGCCAGTCATGGACTCTGTTCCAGGGTGCTCATGAAAATACCAGAGCACCCATCTGTCTGTCTGTTATTCCCTTCCTCCACCTCTCCCTCCTTCCATTCACATTTATTTTTTGCTTCTACCTTTCAGTTTTTTCTTCTTCACCTTTTGGCACTTGTATCTAAATCCTCCATTGGGATAGTTAGATGTTATATTATATATCTGATGTGATTCAAAGGCAGGATGGGATACCAGCATAACAACTAGAAAAATACTGACTGAGGTCAAATCCTGAACCCATCACTCATTAGTAAATCCTGTGCAAACTATTAATTTTCCTCAATTGTCCGTGGCAGCATCCACACACACAAAAGCAACGTAACTACCTTTGTTCTTATAGAATCCTTGTGAGTTTTTGATGATGCATGAAACACAGTGCCAGATATGTGGTACCTGTTTCAGGAATGTCGGGCCATAGTTTCTATTCACTCAGAATTTCGTGTGATTTACTATTTTTCTGGTCTGTGTTCCATCGCTCTTTCTTAGGCACCGCAGTAAGAGGAAAAGAAGGGGCAAAGGGAATCCTAGGTATCTTTTATTCTTATGTTTCACGAATAAAGTAATATAAATAAAAATATATAATTCTGGAAAGTCTAGGCCTATCTGCTGGACGAGAAGCTCCGGAGCTTACGGGCTTGATCACCCTTAGCACTGTTCTGCATCCTCTAATTAGATAGTCCCACAGAGCTCAACCTATTTGTTTCTTCTCCTCTAAACCCTACAGAATAAACACTTCTCTCCATGTCTGACTCTTGTCTCTGTACAGCTAAGATACTGGAAAGATTCTCTACTCACAGGTGGGCTTCCTGTCCCTCCCGTTGATTCCCAAAATCCCCTGCAAAACAGCTCCTTCACTCCATCTTCACAGCCTGAGCCCAAGTCTGTCCTTTCCCCTGCTTTCCTCTTTCCTGAGGACACTGCTTTGCCTCTAAGCTTCTCACAGAGCAGCTGAGTTTGACCTTCTGTCTCTGGTTCTTGAGGCAGACATATTGTGTTTGCTTCACCACAGTGAACTGTGAACACATCCCTTTGGGCATGACGTTCATGAGTTCTCCTCCTTCTTTGCCTCGTGCCCAGTATTGTTCATGCATTGAAGCTCTTGCTTTACCATTCATCTTCGTCTCAACCGAGGACCTAATGCTGAGTTTAGTGTCTACCTGGAAGCCTAACCCTTTGAGCATCATCCTGGTACCTACTTATTAATTCTTTCTTGCCATTTTCTCATTCTAGAAATTTCCCCATGTCTAGTCCCAGATGTTGTTGCATCATCCCCAAGCATCTGCCTTTATCTGCCTTTTCTCTTCTCAGCTACTCATATCATAGTTGTTCTTTGATGTTTTCTTAGTCACCACCACACATCTTTTATTGACATCAGTTTTTATTATAGACTCCAGCTTCTTCCTTCCTTCCTTTCTTCCTTCCTTTCTTTCAACATTTCTTTAAGAGTTTCTCAGACATTGACTTTCTTCTATTGATAATTCTGTTTAGATCTATACCCCATTCTTAAATCTTGTTTTTGTAATCATTTTATTCATTTACATTTCAAATGATATCCCCCTTCCTGGTTACCACTCCACAATCCCCCATTCCTTCCCCCGACTCTCCCTTCCCCTTTGTGGCTATAAGGGTTCTCCTCCACCAACTCACCCACTTCTGCCTTTCCACTCTAGCATCTCCCAACACTGGGGCATCAAACCTCCATAGGACTAAGGGCCGCCCTTCCCACTGATGTCAGATAAGGCCATCCTCTGCTATGTGTATATCTGGAGCCATGTATCCCTCCATGTATATTTCCCGGTTAGTTATTATTGTTCTTCCTATGGGATTGCAATCAGGGGCTACTTTGTAACAAAACTCATAACTACCTTTGAGTTCTCTGTCTGTGCATTTCCAGGATAGGTCCATTGAATAAAGCATGATTTATTTTTGTTATTTTGTACTTTTATCCTTAGTTTGCACTTGTTCCTGGTCAATGGGGAGCTGATTAAATGTTGAGTTGTGTGTTCTAGCTATCAAGCTTTGGATGCTGTGAGAGCATATGGTTTTATGACTGGCTCTGGTTTTAAGTCAGCTTTTAGTCACTATAAAAAATCTGCCATAATCACTTGATAAGGGAATAAGCTGCTTCGAACTGACAGTTTTAGAGATTCTAGCCCAAGATAGTCCAGAACCATTGTATTAGATCTTAGTGTATAGATGCCAGATGGAAATGGCAGGAGGGCATGATGGGGCAAACTGCTCACTGTATAGAGAGGAAGCCAAGAACAGGACCAACAACGAATTGGCATACAGACTTCCTTGAAAGCACACATTGAGTGAGTTAAGGGTCTCCCACGAGGGCTCACCTTTTAGCATCTAATGTCTTTCAATGGCATGACTACTGAGACCTTACCTTTAACACTTTTGGAGAACACTCAACATCCAAGCTGTAATATCAATTCAGCCTCTACTGGAATGCTACCTTCTCATGAAGGCCTTTTCTAGCTACTGTATATTCCCAAAGGAAAAGGAAATTCTGCCTCCCAACAATACGTTGCATTGTTTTCTTTATTGTATCACCAACTGAAAATGATATTTAATGCTAAAGTGTTTGCCATCTATTTCTGCTTTTCCCATGTAGATGGAAAGATTAGTAAGGGATGGGGATGTAGCCCACATTTTTTTTGTTGCTGTTCTCTGGTTTTAGTATATTGTCTGAAATACAGAAGATGCTCAAAATTTACTTTCATTATTCATATATTTATCCATTTATTTTATCTTGATGTTGTTTGTTTTGAGACACCATCTTGCCATATACCCTTGGCTGACCTAGAACTTATCAGATAGCTCAAGATGAGTTCACAGTCCTCTTGCTTCAGCATCTCCAGCCCTGAAATTACAGATATTAAAGATTACAACTCTAGCACCCCAAGCAAGAACTTTTGTGTGTGTGATGAATAGTTAGATGGATGGAATCCTGATTCTCATATAAATACAGAAAGCTGTTTAAGTCTGTTCTTTTCCAAGGAAAAGGAAAACATGAACACAATATTTCTTTCTAACAAGTTCTATCTGTTACTGCTTTGTTTTCTTTCCAATTTTACATCCTCCAATCTCTTCTTATAAACTCTTACACTCTTGTCAGGCTGCACACAGAACTGAAAAGAACACAGAGCACATGGAAAAATAACCACTTTTTATAGCTATTAATCCTCAAATGAAATGCTGGCAGACCTTGTAATAGTACGTATGTCAGGGAATATTTTATTCATTGTTCAATAAAGCTAGAAAAAAAATGACGTATGGCCTTTTGCTGTTGGATTCAGTTGGGTGCTAGATTTAATAGGGTAAAGACTGGACCAGTTGGCTTTTTTTGTTTGTTTGCTTGCATATAAAACTGCTTTCTTCATACTCAGCCTTTTTTAGTACTAGATTATAAGGCAAACTCAGATGCCTATACAAACACCTTATGTAAGGTGTGTGTGTGTGCCTGTGTGTGTGTGTGTATGTGCCTGTGTGTGCCTGTGTGTGTGTGTGTGTGTGTATGTGCCTATGTGTGCCTGTGTGTGTGTGTGTGTGTGTGTGTGTGTGATGGGAGTTACTTCTGTAGGACTAGTCAATGAAGAAAGTAGTATGAACAGTTAGACCTTAGATCAAGGGAACAGTTGGACCTTCTCAGGGTCCAACGAATCCTAAGCCTTCCCTCAGACTGCAAAGGGTTCTGACATGCCTACAGCTTTATCAGTAGGAGATCACTGTCTGCCTCCAGTTTCCACAGGGCTCTAACACAATGACAACATTTGATCCTACCCTGAGGTGCAGAGCTTCTAATGCCCTCCGAACCATGGGTGAGTGATGGGAAATTGCAGGGGTACAATCAGCACCATTGTTTGGTGGATGGCCGTTTGTGTCTGGGACATTGTAATTCTAATATTTGATTCACAAAACCTATGCTGCTGTCCAAAACAAAGAACTCATTTTTTTTTATTTCTTTCCCAAGCTGGCTTAATAACTTGTTGGAACTTGATATTTAACCGGGAACATTTATTAGTTCCATAACTATTTTTTCCATTAAGGTACAAAGTAATTGAGATTTTATCATAGCTAAGGCTTAGGTATATAACCATCACAGTGACTCCAGTGCCCAATCATCTTATGGGTAAATATGAATCACTGAAGGATTTTTTAAACGTTGATTTGTTCCTCTTTTTGGCCTTTGGACAGTCTACCTATTTTTTCTCTAGCTTCCTGTGGTAGAAAATGCCAGAAAACTCTTTGAAAAACAATGCTTCTCAGAAATATCAGCAATCCCAGGGGGCCTTTGTAAGTTACTTTAAATATGCACAGGTAGAATGAGCTTGGATGTATGAGTCAAAGGAAGATGTTATTAGGAACTCTTTGCTCAGGAGCACTTGTCTTCCCGGAGTCTTGTCTCTCCTGCTTCTGCTTTAGTGTCCTGCTATTGTCAGAGCAGGCTGGACAGTTGCTGGAGCCCATTCATGACACACTTTCTTCATGCTGAAAACTACCAATCAACGACTACCCATTTAATTTTTTTTTTAAGCAAGGAAAACTGAAGGAATGAGTTTAGCTTATATTTCAGTGACATTTTTATGGGCATGTTATTTTCTCAGAGTGGGAAAATGAAACTTCTCATAAGATTAAATGACAACACTTATTGCTTTTCTTTGTTTTGAATCATCGTGTAGTTCCCTATCCCTATGCGCCTTTGAAATTTCTTCAGTAAATTAAAGCAGCTTCAAGGAAACAATATATGAGAATATGTAGGGAAAGTTAATGAAGAAGAATATCCGAGGAACAGAGTAATTTAGAGTGGTTTTCACATGTAGGCACACGTTCCTCATTAATAAAGAATCACGGTGGAGAAAAGAAGGTGCAAAGTTTCAAAATGACATTGGAGGATTTGAAACAATGAGATTTAAAAAGTCTGTCTACGCAGGTGTAAGAGACAGTGTCTGTCTGTGCGGAAAGTAGAGAAATTCTCTTCCATAACTGTACTATTTTACTTTCAGTGCAATATTTGACATCAGTAGCTTGATGGCCAGCTTACATAGTATGGCATGGCTTATAGACATTGCAGACGGCTAACGGGATGTTTTGTCCTTGGCATTTACCTAACAAATGTAAATGGTTCTTAACCTCATCTCTCAAATTTCTCCCTCTCAAGTTTCTCCTGCTTCTGTGCAACCCTGGTAGCTTAATGTGGTTTACGAAGTATAAGAAAGAACAGAAAAGAGTTGACAAAACGATGTGCTGTCCTCAACTGAGAAAAAAAATCATAGGCAATTTATCATGCCCAGTAATTACTTGGCTTTTGTAGTTATTAAACACATTGATGTTACATATTAATTTAAGCCAGGTATGGTGGCCCATGACTTTAATCCCAGCATGCGAAAGGCAGAGGCATGAGGATCTCTATAAGTTTGAGTACAGTCTGGTCACAGGCAAGCGAGTTCCAGGACAGCAACCTACAACCCTGTTTTGAAAAAACCAAAAATTGGAACAAATTAAATAAATAAATTATAAATAAATAAAGTTAGTTTAAACGTTTCTTGTAAGTCTGAATGTAAACAAGTGGCATTAACCTAATCTTAATAAGGGTCAACTGAAGGCAGACGATTGACCAGAGGCAAACACAGGCACTTGCACCTCCTTTTTGAAAAAGGCTGACTATGCAAGTGGTGGTCCTTGTACCTTGATCAGGTGTTTCAGCCCGTCTTTTCATGTGCAGCACTGAGCATGCCTATTGGCCAAGGTTCCTGTCTATTGTTAGGAGGATAGTGTTGGTAGAGATAAGAGAACTGTTTGGAAGCCACCAGCTCAACAGCAGATCCAGTTAGGAAGCGACATAGAGAGGCCTCTGGTCTGTGAGTTGATTATCTTCCAATTGGCCATCCTTTCAAACTTTCAGAACATTCCCTTGGGTATACATGGCCCATTTTGAAGATCACAGTATGTTAGGACAAATGGCTATGTGCTTAATATTTTACAACACTGTGGTAAATAAAAGCCCAAGAAACATTTATAAAAATAAAGTCCTTTTACCGAGGACATTAAATATGTATTAGCCGAATGCAATAACCACTGCTGTAATTGAATTCAAGGCACATTTACTAACATTTAAGACCCAGAATAAAGAAAGCACACCAAAGTGGAAGAGTTGACAATTTATATTATTAAAGAAGTTTTTAGTCCCTAACTCATTCCAAATGCAAGCGATAAATAAGATAAGCCTCACTAAACCATGCCTTCGCTGTTCTCTGAAGACTTTTATCCCTTTCAAAGCAGTCTCACTGCATGGTCCAGGCTAGCTTTCAACTTGCAATCCTGCTGCCCCCTATCTACCCAAGGCTGCAGTTATAAATGTCACCAATCTAACTGGTACCTTCTTTTTTTAAAAGAAAACAAAAGTGTTGTGTTGGGCAAAATAGGGCATTTTTAGAAAGTTCATCAAGAACATCGAGGGATGGGAAGGCCATGTGATGATGGTTAATGCAGTGTAAAGGAGAAACAACTCTTACGCTTTTGGTCGTGAGTCTAGACTTTAACGACTGAGCTGTCTTTCCAGCCCAAGGACCAACAGCTAACGTGATATTCCATTATAGCCTGGGTTCCACTGAACAGCCTCCCTTCTTGACCTTGTGTTACATCTCTCCTAATTCACTTGTACTGCATTTATTTTAAAATGCACCCACTGTGAGCTGGGTAACATTGCCAGATGCCGGGCACTGTGAGGAGAAGATCTGCTAACCGTAGACAAGACAGGGTGAGAGGACACAGAAGGGGACTGTTTGTCATTAGAACACTTGATCCCCACCCCAGCCTCAGTGAACCTTGCCATCTATCAGAAGTCTTTGTTGTGCTGGAGCCTCAGTTTCCAAGATGGTTCCTGAACTATTGCCACACTTAAGTACACCCTGTCTTAAGTGTGCAAATCCATGTTTGCAACGCTTGAACTTGTAGGCTAGCATCAATGTCCAGTATGTTCACTTGAACACTTGAACCTGTAGGCTAGCATCAATGTCCAGTCTGTTCCTGTATTTCTTCTTTGTTACAGCCTCTGAGCTTCTTTCCCTGCATCATCAGGTCCTGTCTGCACCCCCAACTTTCTCAATATATTGCTTTAATGCAGCTTTCAGCCCACGGATTTCTCATCCCACTTTGTCTAAGTGGAGGAAAGTCTATGCCTCACCTGTGGATTCAGGCTGCCCGATGTCTTTATTTCTAGACTAGCAGGGGAGGTGCAGGATATATGACCAGTCTATCCAAGACATGCCATTCTTTTTAAAATTTATTTATTTATTTATTTTTACAGACATGCCATTCTTTTTAAAATTTATTTATTTATTTGTTTTTACAGACATGCCATTCTTTTTAAAATTTGTTTGTTTATTTATATGTTTATTTATTTATACAGACATGCCATTCTTGATACTTGTGTCTGCCCAAACAGCCTCTTACCACCCATTCGGCACTGTGTATCTATAAACATTCATTTGATCATCTCTGCCTTAGAAAACTTCTCTTTACTCTTTACTCTTAGAAAACTACCATATGGCATAATTCTCTCTCTCTCTCTCTCTCTCTCTCTCTCTCTCTCAAACACACACACACACACACACACAGACACACACACACACACACACAGACACAGACACACACACACACACACACACACACACACACACACACCCTGTTACATCCTTCTTTTCCATCACTGTTACTTCCCTTTCCAATATGCATTTGTCACGTAATCTTCAAAACTCACCTCCTGAAAAGTAGTGGGAGGAGGTTTGTAAGGGCACAGAGATGCGTCCATGCTCACAGCTGCAGTATCTTTCCTTTTGTAATTCTGAAAATTATTTTCTAATTAATCATTTTTGAAACAGAGGGTCATATCGTTCAAGCTAATCTTGGACTTCTGATCCTCCTTTACTTAACTTTTGAATGTTTGCATTATGGGAGTGTACTACCATTCACCAAGTTCTATGATTTATTAATTTTTACATAATTTTATATTAATAATTTAATTAAATTTTATTTTTATTAATTATGATTAATCGATTTAATAATTAATATACATTTGAGTGGTTTTGCCTAAATGCATATATGTGTCATGTGTGTTCATGAATTCAAAAGAGGGCATCAGATCCCCTGTAGCTGAGGTCACAGATGGAGATGAGCCACCATATTGAGAACAGAATCTTTATCCTGTGCAAGAGCAACAAGTGCTCTTACGTGCTGAGCCATCGCTCCAGCCTGTAAACTTATTTTCTCAAATGCTATTAGAATGTAACAATTGTTCTTACGTATTGAGTTCTATGTGATGTTCCAAAAACACATTCATGTCCATTGTACAATGTTTAAAGCAGACTAATCACATCTGTCTCCTCAAGTATTCGTCGTGTGTTTATAGTGAGACCATTCAAAACCTCCTTTTTGCCTTTAGAAAGTATACTGAGCCTTGCCATTATCCATACTCTCCCCCACGCTACAACACTATTTCCTCACCGTCAGTCTCCTTTGCTCAGGCCATCCAACCTCTCCCTTAGCCCGGCTTCTTGGTTCTTGGTGGCCAACCTCTCAGACTTAAGAAACCAAACACACAGTGGCCACTGCTCCATTCCCTGTGCAGTGTCATTGATGGTTGCCGAAACCGCAAGTGAGAAGATCGCTAATAATGTAGTTGAGTCCTCGTATATCAGAACTGAGTGAGACTTTGGGCAGTCAGACAATCTCACCCCTCGCTGGTCCTGCACTAAGACCTTGCCTGTATAACCTGCGCATCATCGTTTGAACGAAAAGCAGCTGATTCACAAGGACACCCATTCTAATTTCAGGGCTCATCTTTGTACGTATGTAAACCCTGTAACTTGAGCAGCTGAGCATTCTCCTGAGCTCCAAAGCTCATGCCACTTTCAAACCTGCAAAAGGGGAGTGACTTTTGCCTTATCGCTCCTGCAACTGTTTGCACGGTTGATTCTAAGGACTGTCCTCTTTAGGAAGGCACACATTTACAGAAGAACCTTATGAAGAATGCTTAAGTGAGGGAATGTCCATCTCTGAGGAGTTACTTACTCCTCTCGTGACAATGTGCCTATTGTGTGTGACGTAAGATGGAGGGAAAATACTAAGAACACAGCGAGTGCATCCCCAAGACATAAACAGAAAGAAAAGAACTGGTGTGTTTCATGAACACAGCCACAGAAGGGACTTCTCCCATTATCAGAGTTATTTCCTAGGTAACAAAGGTCAATAATTTTATTTCAACCGTATAACTCTGTATAAAGTGGAGTGAGTGAGAAAGCTAGTTCAGGGTAAAGATACTTGGGTGTTATACAATAAATTCATTTTTATAAAGTACAGTTTGGTGACTCTGGAAAAGTATATGCAATCAAGTGACCATTACACAGAATATTTCCATGTGTTTCTTTGCAATAGATCTCTTCCTCAGAGTGACAGACGAAGGCACACACGGGTTTTCCTCCCTAGACTTTCGCTTAAGTGTGACTCCACATTGAGTTCTCTTGTGTTACACTTCTTTCCTTTAGCATCTTGTCTGTAATTCATTCATGTTGCCAGTGCAGCCGCCTTTCTTGCTGAGTAACAAGTAATTCAGCTTGTTTATTCGCCAGCTGATGGTTCAAATTGGGTCCGTTATGCAAAATGCCACTATGAACACTTGTGCAAATAATTTTGGGTGGACTCAGGAGTGAAATACTAAGAGTCAGAAATTGCAGCTTTGCCTGGAGAATGCTGGTTTACATTCCCATCTGTGATACGTGAGGTTTCCAGTCACTCTGAGTCCTCCCTGACCCTCTGTGACTGATCCAGTCATTCTAACCCCTAGTTGGCTCAAGTGGCATTTTTAGTTGTATTTTTCTGATGGTTAGGGATGCACACATATCTTCACCTGCGTATCTTGCAGATTCCCCTGCCCCAGCACCTCTGCCCCCAGCACTCCAGATAGGGCTTTTTAAAAATAGTCTTAGCTATCCTGGAACTAGCTCTGTAGACCAGGCTGCCTTTAAACTCAGAGATCAGCCTTCTTCTGCCTACCTAGTGCTGGTATTAAAGGGCTACACCACTGGCAAGTCTTTCGTCCTTTGAAATTGCCTTATTCTCTTTCTTAAAAACAATTTTGTTTTGAACAGGGCTGGCTCTGTGTAGTCCTGACTCTCCTGGAACTCATTACGTAGACCAAACTGACCTTGAACCCACAGAGATCTGCCTCCCAAGTGATGGGATTAAAGGCAAGCACAACCAGGCCTGGCTTAAATTGACTTATTTTGAAAATAGATGTGGAAGTCCCTGAAATTCTCCAATACTTTCCTGTATAGAGAAGTAACAAATCTAGTGGATAGACAAAGCAGAACTCACTTCACAAAGGGAACAGGAAGGAGCTAATGAGCCTCTAATAGGCTCCACTGTGGCCTATGTCATACCTATGCACACTGGACGATTGATGCCTATGACAAGAGGTATATCGGAGCCACCATAATGTCTTTGCCTTTTGATTTTTGTTTTTGAAATCTAGGTGTGGTTGTGCTTCATTGCTTTTTCTCTTCCCTGGAGTCTAGAATAGGACCACGATGAACTAAAGAAAATACATAAACTGTTGTGTTGCTAACGTAAATTGCTCTAACATAGTGTAAGGTGACTTAAGCTTGAGTAGATGTTAAGAGCTATGTGAGTCTAGATTTCAGAGCACAAACTTGCCTGACATTAGGTAAATGTTGCTTGATCGTTATCACCTCTTACACCTGAAAAAAGAAGCATATCAGCTCTTCCCATTGAAAATAGGATGTTTATGTATATACGATACAATGTAAACTAATACAGCAATAATGGTATTTTGTATTACAAAGAGCAAAAAGATTTCCACATTGATTGGATAACCTATAATAATACTGTCTAATACACAGTATTTTTCTACTAAGAAGTTATTACTACACAATATTTATTAAACATCATTGTGTATATTATGTTGTACCCATGGGAGCTATACAGTATGATTGTAATAATCTTGTCCATTTTCCTAAAACGTATAGGACATATAATATTATGTTCATTTTTACAAAGTGGAAAGATAAGTACATATTTATTTTCAAGGGACGTTTCGGAATACAGTGGCTTTAACTTTATAGGTTTCCAATTTAAACGACATGAAGAGCTTTCACTTGGTACTTGTGGAGCTTAATAGAGTATACAGTAGATAGAGTGACTTGAGATAAAATGAATTGGGAAATCAAACATGATGAAATTCTTGTAAAAATAATGAGATCATGTATTGAAAAGAGGCCATCTTGAAATAGAAGAACCTGGTTGGGGTGGGGCCTGGGGGAGGAGCACAGTTTATAGCCACAGCACTAAAAATAATTTCTACCCCAGACTCCAGTTGGAACATATGAGGCTCCAGTTTCAGGTGCACCTCTTCATTTCTTTTGCATATATTTGGCCGCCAATAGTAAGCACATAAGTGCTCTCCCATAATGCCTGGCTTAGAGTAGGCAATCAGCACAGTTCAGTGTGCTACGTGGAAATCCCAAGAGCCTAAAGAAAAAAAAAAGCCTAAAAAAATCTTAATTTTTGTTGTTTTGCTTTTTGTTTTTGTTTTGTTTTGTTTTGTTTGTTTGTTTAATCTCTTCATTTTCTACAAGGTAGGATAGCGACAATCAGAACTAGCTTCGACCAGGCTAATGTACTCTGAAATAGATGGGGCATTTCTGAATATCTTTCTGCTTTGGAATACCTTCTAATAAGACATATCTGTCTCTGGTAGCTTGTTTAGAAATGGCCCCCATAGGCTCCTGTATTTGAAGGCTTGGTCATTAGGGAGTGGTGCTACTTGACAGGAATTGCCTTGTTGGAGTAGGCGTGGCTTTGTTGGAGGAAGTGCATCACTGTGGGTGGCCTTTGGGGTTTCAAATGCTCAAGCCAGGCCCAGTATCTTTTTCCTTCCAACTGCTTGAGGAACTGGTTGCAGGACTCTTAGCTCCTCAAGTATCATGGCTGCCTGTGTGCTGCAGGCTTCCTGCCGTGCTCATGATGAACCAAAGCTCTGAACTGTAAGCAAGTCGCTTTATAGGAGTTTTCCTTTGTAAAAGTTGCTATGGGGGCAATGCCTTCCTATGTTCTCATGGCTGTTTTTGTTTGGGAGACCTGCAGCTTGACCCTGCTGATAGCAAGATGCCTTCAGGAAATGCAAAAACTGGGCATCTTGCTCCTAACTTCTGTGATGCCAGATGGACAATTCAAAGATATCAACCTAAGTGAACACAAAGGAAAGTATGTTGTGTTCTTTTTTTTAAGCATTTTTTTATTAACTTGAGTATTTCTTATTTACATTTCGATTGTTATTCCCTTTCCCAGTTTCCGGGCCAACATCCTCCTGACCCCTCCCCCTCCCCTTCTCTATAAGTGTTCCCTTCCCCATCCTCCCCCCATTTCCGCCGTCCCCCCAACAATCACGTTCACTGAGGGTTCAGTCTTGGCAGGACCAAGGGCTTCCCCTTCCACTGGTGCTCTTACTAGGCTATTCATTGCTATCTATGAGGTTGGAGCCCAGGGTCAGTCCATGTATAGTCTTTGGGTAGTGGCTTAGTCCCTGGAAGCTCTCTTTGCTTGGCATTGTTGTACATATGGGGTCTCAAGCCCCTTCAAGCTCTTTCAGTCCTTTCTCTGATTCCTTCAAACGGGGGTCCCGATCTCAGTTCAGTGGTTTGCTGCTGGCATTCGCCTATGTATTTGCTGTATTCTGGCTGTGTCTCTCAGGAGTATGTTGTGTTCTTGTTTTACCCTCTTGACTTTTCTTTTGTGTGTCCCATGGAGATCATTGTCTTTAGTAATAGAGCAGAAGAATTTAAGAAACGCAACAGCCAAGTGATTGGTGCTTCCGTGGATTCTTACTTCCATCATCTGTCTCAGATTAACACACCCAAGAAACAAGGAGGATTGGGACCCAAGAACATTCCCTTGGTATCAGATCCCAAGTGTGCCATTGCTCAGGATTATGGAGTCTGATGAAGGTATCTCTCTCAGGGTCCTCTTTATTATTGATGATAAAGGTATCCTTTACCATATAATGATAAATGATCTTCCTGTTGGCCGTTCAGTGGATGAGATTTGTAGACTAGTCCAGGCCTTCCAGTTCACTGAGAAACATGGTGAAGTGTGCCCAGCTAGCTGGAAACCTGGCAATGATACCATCAAACCTGACATCAATATGAACAAAGAATATTTCTCTAAACAGAAGTGAGCACTGGACCAGTTTTCTGCCAGGCAGCATTGAGCAGACAGAAGAAAATCATGCTCTACTGATGCTTAAACCCATGGTGTAGTGTGATTCCAGATAAACCTTTCCTACAGGGCTCGGGGTGGTTGGCCTTTCTTCCACTATTGGTAATGGCCTGACCTGTGTTTTGGGCAGATCGTCTTATGTCTTGAATCAGTCACAGAAACCAGCCTATTGATTCTTCTTCTTCTTCTTCTTCTTCTTCTTCTTCTTCTTCTTCTTCTTCTTCTTCTTCTTCTTCTTCTTCTTCTTCTTCTCCTCCTCCTCCTCCTCCTCCTCCTCCTCCTCCTCCTCCTCCTCCTCTCCTCCTCCTCCTCTCCTCCTCCTCCTCCTCCTCCTTCTTCTTCCTCCTCTTCCCTTCCTCTTCCTCTTCTTTTATTTTTGTATCTATTAAATGTGAACTCTGAGATTAAAAGGAGTTGCTATGGCCATAGTGTTTCTTCACAGAAATAATGCATTTGGTATGACACTACACTCTTCAATGGCCTTTTCATCATAGAATCCCATTTTCTATTCTAAGAGTACATGAGGACATGTACTGTGTCAGAGGTACCCATTGTTATGGGATAAAATAGTCTGGTGATAAAAGATCTCAAGGCTAGGCACATCCCTTAATATCTGTCTAGGTAAACTGAGAAGGGAAAGATTTGATCAAGTTATCCCAAACTTACCAACCCTTTATTGACACAATCCAATCCTTGTAAATGTGTGTTAGTTGGTTTGTGCTTTCTGCTTATGTAAATTTTTCACCTTTTCACAACATAAATTTAAGATAGGAGCAAGGGCCCCACTCACATACTCATTAAACTTTAATAGTGAATATTTGAATAAAAAATTTGATGACTGAAAGTGATTGGTAAGTTGAAGTCTCAGGAGAGGATCGGCAAGCCACAGGAAAATTCCACATGATGATAATACAAGTAGGATTAATTCAGTAAGATTCTTAGGTGACTTGTTAGGGAAAAGAGCCCTTTGTCTTGGCTACTAGGACTCTAGAGTTAATCCCAAATGTCAACTGCAGTAACTAAATGATTCTATTTCTGGCACAGCAATTGGCTTTTTCTTCCTTTGTCCCTTAATTCTCTCTTTAGTTTACAATCTATTTACAGTCCTATCAGAAATACACATTTTTTTGCATTTTATGTGATCTCAAATTCCTTTGTTAAAAGTAGAATCCTAGACAAAAATAACAAGACCTTGTAGAGATGAAAAGAAGTTTGCAACAGTATAATCTTCACAGCCTGAGGCCAGTGAGAAAGGCAACAAGAGAGGATGAGACAAAACCCAGTCAAAGAAGAACAGCAGGGAAAGGAGCCACAGGAAGGAGATTCTTTCCTGCCCCACAAAGCCAAACTTCAGTTCCTGTTAGCTGCATGGACCTCCTCCAGACAGTCCCTATGCTAATCCATTGAATGCGCCACACCTATGTTCTTAAAAGAACAATATCACAGACTTGGCGGGTGAGGAAGCCCATAGCAATGGCAGGTTATATATAACCCCAAGCACATGTGCAGGGACGAAGAAAATTACAAGCTTCATTATCATTTATTTCTTCCTGTTTGCTTATTTTTTCAGGACACAATTTCTCTGTGCAACAGAGCCCTGGCTGTCTTAGACTCAACTTGTAGACCAGGATGGCCAACTCACAGATTTCCTCCTGCATCTATTTCCAGAGTGTTGGGATTAAAGCATGTGCTATACCACACTTGGCTTTCATTATCATTTTCTAATGATAATTTTCAACTCAAGAAGAAATGCTGAGAGCTGTGCCTAATAGGGCAGTAGAGTGACTTCAACAGCTCTGTCTAGCATCCAAAATCTCCCAAAATGAAGTAGCTCATCGCCTCGTTTAAATGAATGCCAATAGTTCTATCTCCCCTTGCTTCATCATTTTGGACCTGTGTAATCCCAGAAAGCCACCCTATAAAAGATCGGAGGCATGGGAGCAATAGCCAGCATAGACACCAGTATCTCATTTCCAGGACGCAGTAGGTGTCCATAGTAGGGTGATAATAGTTTTGGAATATTATAAATGGATACTATGTTTTAAAACTAATTGGCTAAGATAATGAATTTTATGTGAACTTTGTCTAATAGAATATAAAACAAAAACAAAATTCTCAAAAAGGAAAGAAAAGAAAAAGAAATTTATGGTAATAAGCTATTAAAAAAAGCCAAGGGCTGGGCAAGCCTAGCTTATCACTTATTTCTTGTATATCTCCACTCATTTATGACAATCTCATCAGCTCGGGGGAAGCTTACTTTCAAGGAACAAGTTAAACTATCTGCAATGCTCCTCTGCTTCTAGAAAGCCGAACAGAACCTTATTAAACAGTTTACCTTCTAGAGAAAAAACCCACATAGTGATCCAGATCGTGGGTGAAGGACTTCTTTCTTGGTTTCACATCTAACTTTTATGAAGCCACTGGGCACCATCACCTTCCTCACATTACACTTGAGAAAATGAGATCTCATAAAGATTGTGTGAATCATTTAAGGTCATCACACCAGTTACAGAGCAGAGATTTGAACAGAGTTTTTTCTTCTGCACCATACAAAGATCTCTTTAAGGAGCAACTCAACTGAACAATCTCTCACACATAATCATATTTAAGTTATTCATAGAAAATTTGTTTTCAAAGACAATACCATCTTTCCTTAGTGGTACATTATGCTGGTTAGTATCCCCTTCAAAGGTACAAAATACTTCTTTATGTCTACTTTTATTTTTTATTCCTGGCCAAAGTCCTTTCTCTTTTGTCTTTTTCTCTATTGAAGCAGGGACTTTAAGGCATATCAACTATATAATATGGCAGATAGGAGGGAAAGACACACTCCTCAGATCTTCACATTCTGAAAACTTCTAACATCAAATGGTTTAATGTCAAAAATGACAGAACTTTAGGGTTGGTGCTTAACACATGCAGTGTTTGAGCAGCAGACCTTGGCTTTCAGAATCAAATATTGTCATCAAATTTCATGAGGAAGAGACGTCTCTCTTCAAAGTTATATTTTCTCAGAAATGGACTATTACCTTTAGAAAAATGTGAACAACCAATAAAACTGAATGAAAACCTTATTCCTAGTGTTCAGTTATATTTTATTTTTGTCCCATTGAAAATGATGATAGTCCATCTTAAGTGAAAATTTAGCATGGCAATTTGTATGTCTTCTATGAAAGTAGCTTTGTTCCTTGAGATCTCCCACAGCTCCATTTTCTTAATTCAAGGGGAAAAACTAGAAATGCAACAGAAACACTAACTCCATCGTTAGCTAGCACTGCTGTGGTTAACAGTGTGCTGAACTTGTGACAACACGGTACTTTCATTTCGAGGCACACTGACTGTCCTGTCCTTATCAGAATAAAAAAGAACACTGAGCAAACCTCTCATTGAACAGGCTTTCTTGCCAAAGAAGAAAACAACCAGTGTAATGCTGGGAGCTCCCATTCCAACATAAGGATCCTTAGATTTATTGACCATTTTTAAAACCTACCTTTGCTAACCAGAGCTTCCAACTAACAAACAGACTTCAAGTTTCTAGGCATTTATCCCTACTTCTGTCCCTTTTCTACTCATGAAGGAGTTGACAAGCTGTACTGTGGCTAAAAGGCAGGCAGCAGGGAAAAGGGGGGGGCTCTATTTCATTCCAGACTCTGGCTAATTGGCATCCAAATAATTAGGAGCTGGCTTTAAGAATAATCAATACCTCATAGAGGCTCCATGATGAAATGTCAAATGGGACACAGGGAAGAGCTCTGAAAAAAATTTGAACATTGATCAACTAGTAAGTACCCAAGGCTGAGGGCTAAAAGCAAGAAGTGAGACAGAGGCAGACATCCCCCCCAAAAAAGAGAAGAAATTAACAGCTGGCTGGCAGCAGCAAATTAATAGCTGGGAAGAAAATCAGCTTTCACTTCTAGTGAAAGGATGGCCAGTAATTGGTAGTTTGAACAGTCATGATGATTTATTCTCAAGAGACTTTTAAAAAAAGCTTGTGTTGTGTTCCATTTATGTTATATAATAAATATCTATCCGTAAAACTAAAAGTAAAATCCTATGCAAAGACTTCCTTTGGCTATGTCTCCAGGTTCAATTAAAGTGGAGGGTGACAGCAATTACCCAGATTTAAAGAAAAGTGATCTTACTTTTGCTTATATGAACAGGTACGTTCAACCTAAAGTTATAGTTCTCTTTAACTCCAACACCTAAGTTGAGTAGAACTGACCTATGATGGTAATGTATTTGGCAGATGTTAAAAGACCCATCTTAGAAATTTAATAATAGTAGCATATTTTATAGTTGTCATGTGAATTGACTATGCAAAACAGATATTTAATAAACGGTTAACAAAGCAATTGTCCCAATATATTATGAAGTGGTTACTTCTCTCCCAGATTCCTAGTCTATAGGCTAAGGTCTTGGAAAATGCCGAAATAGACTTGGTGCTTCTCTATAATCCTTGCTTTTCCCTAATAAGTGTGATTGAGACTTGTGCTTGCTGTGGGAAACACTTCTGAATGGAGGCATAGAGTACACAGGCATTTCTCCTTTCTAATCAATACAGTGACCACTCTCTGAAACAACTTGCTTATCTGCTTTTGTGCCCATCACGAGAGCTTCTGGAAACTACGTCAAATGGAAATCTTGTGGCATTTCTACTTAGATAGACTGAGTGAAAGGATGTTCAGAAACCTGCTCAGTGGGCTCAGAGTAAGCACTATTGGCCATTCGTGCCATCGTCATTTGGTCCCATGCACAGCAAACTGACTTCTGTAATTGAAACTCAAGCACGTTCAGAAATCACCCCAAAGAAATGACTTTCCGATAGAATTTATCTCCTGAGGAAGTTGTGGTCTTATTTTTCAAATCCCCAGAATTCAGGACTAGGCCAAGAGATGGTGTCTGAACTGCCAGATACAGTACTGGAAACCCAGGACTAGCAATGCCACCAGAAAGTTGTGACCTTGAATTTTTCATCGAGTCATTTTGACTTTTATTTTCTTCAGCTCTAAAGTGAAGAGGTTTGACAATATGAATTTGAGGTTACCCAATCTCTTAGGATCTTGCCCTTTTACATTAGTGTATAATTAACCTATGATCTCAGAGGCTAGAGGTGTTAATGTTAAATAAATTAGTTTACAGTATAAAATACTGGAAATGCTGCTGCAATTCTCTTGCTGTGAACTGTGCGGTCTGGGTTGGGAGGCTAAGAGCCTTTTCTATGGTCCTGGGCTCTTACACCACCAGCTCTCTTTAGAGACAGAACAACAAAATATAAACCATTACAGTAAAAATATCTCCATTTCTCTGACTTCTTCCATTTGACTGACATCTTTGCCACTGAGTTGTCATTGAGCCTGGCCCAGGTCATGTGACTAGCTTCAAGGGATGCCTTAAGTCACCTGTTATCAACACCTGAAATCCCACAAAAGCCTCAAAGCCTTGTTTACCAAACTTGAGTAGGGCTCAAGCACATATTTTCAAATTTTATATCCATAACAGCTCAGAAAAATGTTAAGGTATAACTAAAAAATAACCTAAACATTAAAAGTGACCGGCAGTTACAATGATAAATGCAGCTCTTTGGCTTCTGGCCTTTTCTTTTCTACAACTCATTACTTTCCACAATATGCAGAAAAAAAATGGTGCCAAGATGAGTGAACAATAAGTTAAAATGAAACAGGGCTCAATCAGATTGAAATCGCAGGCAAAGAAAGATTTGATTTCTAATAATTCCACATCCCTGAATATTATTGTCTCCACATATTAATTTTTCAGGTAAATAGATGCATAAGTAACTGCTCGAAGGCATATGCCTATGTGCTAAAAGAAAAATCAAGAACCCATTAAGCTATAGAAAATGAGAAGAAAATGGTGTTTCAACATTTGTCCCTCAAGACTTCCTTTCGCAGTTGACTTAATGCTACTGGGTAAAATCTATTGTCATGATGCAAGGTTGTCTTACCTTCCCTCCACCCTAGTTACACAATTACTTTAAAAAGTTACCAACTATATACACAAAATAGCAAAAAAAAATTGTCTTCATTTATGGGTCTTTGGTGATAGGCTGCCAACGTGGTATGCTTTTTATAGTGAGGCATCGTTATTCAGTGGAATTTCTCTGCAAGATGACAGCTCTAGAAAGAGCAAACACTAGACTGTGATTGTCCCTGCCTATCTGTGAGAGTGTCCTGAGAATCCTTGTTTTCTTGGGGGAATCCGCTTCATGCCTTGCCCAAGAATGTCTTCTTTGTTAGCATCCACAAAACATAAGAAATTTCCCAGATACACAGTAGGCAGATAATCTGCCATGCTGGGTCTGTCTCTGCCGGTTTTCTGGCTTTCCCAGGGTACCCGAGGTGAAGCAAGCCAAGCCAGGTGACACCTGGGAGTTGATGAGATTTGGAAGAAAAAGCATATTTAACACATGACCTTGTTAATATCCTTAATGCCCATTGTCAGTTGGCCAGCTCGGTGATGAGGGAAGGCTGGCAAGTTCCAGGGTCCTGGAGTGGCTCTTGGGTTACTGCCCATGGATAATTGCTATTCTTTCCCCTCCTAGATCATTTGGCTTAGTTCCTAGGGCACCAAATATTCATGCTGGTGTTTTCCCATGGAAACCTTAGCAGAGTTAAAAGTAACATAGGACTTGCTGGGTAGAAGGAAGAAGAATGTTTTAATTTTTGAGATCAAATATATGTCTTGGTAAACAGAACTGGAGTAGTGTGCATCTCAGTATCACTGAGAATAAATATAAGTGTTCTCATCACAAAAATATTAGACATGGGGATAATAGATATATTAAACAAAAATCATTTTATAGTCCATGATTATGCATAACTACAATTTATCAATATATAAAATAATAAAAATTCGCATTCAAATCCAACAAAAAGTGACGTTAGGTAAGATGGTTTTTACAAAATGAATTCTATGTTTGCTTCAGCAGCACATATACTAAAAACGAAATGTTTCAGGGAAAGTTAGCATGGCTTGCATAGAAGGACAACATGCAAATTTTTACATCAACCCATATTAATTAAATAGGGGTCATGCCCAGAGCTCAGTGATAAAGCTCCCACTTAGCATGTATGAGGCTTTAGGTTCAATTCTTTATCATAGAATAATATTATTCAGACTATATACAATAGAAACCTTTCCTGAGATGCAAAACAGTTAGCATTTCAGCCTTCAAAATGGTGGCACCACTGCACGCTTCCCTGGACTGGGGGGAGCTTTTAGATGGGACTTCCTTATCATCAGTTAAAGGAGGATTTAATAATACTCTCTTCCACTGTTCGTAGTATGTGAACTCATTCAGGTCATTTTGAAAAATAATATGCTGCATAAATTCTGCATTTGAGTACATTTGGAATTTTATCTTAGAGTTTCAGTATTTTAATGTGGGATTTTAATGGCAATAAATAAATAAATTAAATAAATAAATAAGCAAGCAAGCAATATTTCAACACACTTGGCTCTCTATGTAGGGTTTCTAGAGGTTGTTATTGGTCTATTGAAGTCTAGTTTTTAGTTTTTCCCATGTGAGAGCAAGATTGGAGGCAGGGTGAATTATAGATGCCTGACCTCTGACATCAGAGCCCTGAGTGTCTCCTTGGGATGAGTGAGAGTGAGTTAAGTAAGCAGTGAAGAAACCACATAGTGTTAGGTTGACATAAGAACGTTAGAGAAGTCACTGGAAACAGTACTCCAGGGGAAAGATGGCCGGTCTCTAGTTAGGTTGAAGACAAGATGAGGCATCTCTAAGGGGGAGCTACATGTATTTTGCGGAGGGGGGATGCGGGAGGGAGGGGATGCATTTCTGGCTAAGCACCAGAACAATGGAGGGGGCAACAAAGAAAGATTCCAGAAACCAAAATGGCTGCAGTCGGTGAGAAGGGAGAAGAAACTTAAGCATTCCGACAGTTCCAAGACACGTTATTCTATGTAAGGTGCTTTACCTTTACTAAAGATTCCTTCAGCTGCCACATACATGAATTAAAAGGGACAGTGGACGACATATGTAGATCTGGAAGCTGGCAGCATGGACCGGAGCACTGACAACACTGTAGTGAGGAATGGCACGGATTTGTAATGAGGCTCTGCGAATGAGTCAACAGGGCTTGCCGCAAAGACACCAAGCCCAGATTATAAGAGACAGAAGCTAATCAAAGACAGGAAGTCCTTACTTTAATGTTTGAAATTATGAATATAATGAATAATGAATCGGTCAAATCAAAGGAATTCTCCTTACCTACTTAACAAATAATTGACATACGATACGGCTAAACATGATTGTTCATGGTCAATTATAAGACAGCTTCTAATAGATGTGCAAGTGATAACGTAAGGATCCTTCGTCTTAGAAATGTCCTCATCAAGCATTGGATGAGCTTCAGAAAATTTCCTCTTTGCTTGGTTTCCACCCATCTTCCAAAACTCCCATGCCCTTTAAACAGTGTATCTCTACATACTAAGAGGTATATATATATATATATATACATACTATTATATATATATATAATACTATATATAACACACTATATATATGTGTGTGTGTGTGTGTGTATGCACACAAAATTCATTTTAAAATCCTTTAGAGCATTAGATATCTTACCTTAACAGCTTTATATTAGGAGAAATTTGGTACTTATCTTTCAAGCTGGAAACCAAGGTCACTCTGGCTGTTTTCTCACCTATAACCTGGAAATTAATGGTAGCATTTTGCACAGAGGGGTATCTTGAAATTTAAATGAGAGTAATTATAGCATCCTATGTAAATATTTGCCACATGTTATGATTTCAATATGTTTGGAATATTGTTTTCATTTAAATTTACCCAGGCCTTTTCGAACACGTGTTTTTTAGTGGTTTTCATCAGCAAAATGAAAATAGTTTCTACCACCTGGTGAAAAGTCTTCTTGCCTGCAGAATCCTGTGCCCTTTTGAGGAGTTTGTCATTCAGAAACATAGTTTTGCCTTTGAAGTGAATTACAGCAAATCCATAGCATATACCCTGCTGTATCACATCAAGTGTTCAGAAGTCTGGGAATACACACCCTTTATGGCAGTGTCTCCCCTCTGCCTGTATCCCACCTTTGCCTTCACTTTTGTATTCAAAGAACTGCCAAACTACAGCTCCTTGGTAAGTACGAGGCACCGATTTTTCTTACCTATTTATCCTGTGCTAACGCTCTGAAAAGATTTGAGCTGGATCACAGAAAGGGATTGCATCTTATAAATTATCTTCAAAAAAGTCACAAAGTTAAAGGAAATAAGAGGAAGGAAAGCTATATCAAAGTTTTACAAAGATTTCTGTTTCTCATAACTAAGAATTTTTCATGCAGTTAATTCAGAATATTTTACAGCCTTCCAATTAATAATCATAAAACATTTCCCATGGAAGTAATAAGAATGGGATATGTCAGCATATATATATATATATATTATAATGTCCTGGTCCAAGGTCACCCTTTCCCCCAAACACACACAGTATTTTTTGAAAATATATTCCATTTTCCTGTCCTTTTCAAATTATTTCATGTTTTAACTCAATAAGCGAGAATAGATTTAATAGTAAAATACATTTATTGATCCAAATGAAAGCAAAAAGGAGGCAAAGATCTGCTAATGTGCATAAAATATATTCACCTGTAGTTAGGACCCAGAAATAATTTCTAAATGTTTTCCATTTGGTATTGTAAGTTAGTCACTTTTATATCTTCACGATGTTTTTGGCAATGATAGAAAATTGCTGTCTACATTTGATCAGGTCAACCGTGAATTAATGAAACAGCAAGTTACAGCAACATTTTGGTCGCTTCTAATATTTTAACATTATGTACAATAATCATGAGTCTAATATTCCCATCTTTTTTATTTTGTTCAACTTTCATAAATGACATGACCAATTGTAACAAAAAACACCAACAACAATGTTGTTTCTTAGTTCATGCAGGAGGATGCCAATGTTGCCCACCATCTCGGTTCCCGTTTCCTACTTTAATGACTGTAGGTAGAGGAATATTTACTTGTTCTGATAAGTAACTTTAAATTTTACATTCAAACACTCAAGAAAGGAAAGCTCACTCTTTCTCCTTTCTTTTATTATATAATTATTCCCCCCATTTATACCTAAATCCTTAAAAATACATAATAATACCAGCTCACTGACAAATCATTTTATTGCATGCTAAAAGCCAATGGCTTTGTGGGGAGAGGTGTTAAGTATGTGCTTTTCTAGAAATGCATTGTATTATATATTTTCAGTCTTTTGCTAAGAAACATCAGAACCTTCTGAAGAGTTGGGGGCTCACCCCATCCTGTATATGCTGTTCCCTACGGGCCTCAAGAGGCAGAGATGCAGAGTTAGTGAATAATTTAAAGGCCAGGCTGTGTTCTCTAACAGCTATTTTAAGAAACACAAGCAGGAAAGACAAGGTCTTAAGCCAAGGGCTTTCAGAATGAGTGGTTTCTCCTTACTCCTCCCTAAGTTCTCTTCTCGCCACTTCCCATCTCACATCATTTTGTAGTCAAGGAACATACAAATCCTAGGAGTGAAGACTTATGAGAGCAAAACATATGATTTAAAAAAATGAAAAAAGAAAATGATGATGTGGAGCTTGAGAGATGGCTTGGCCACTAAGAGTACTGGCTGGCTTTGCAAAGGCCACAGGTCCGGTTCCCCACACTTAAATAGGGGCTTGCAACTCTCTGTAACTC
This sequence comes from Rattus norvegicus, assembly GCF_021556685.1. Classification (NCBI taxonomy): domain Eukaryota; kingdom Metazoa; phylum Chordata; class Mammalia; order Rodentia; family Muridae; genus Rattus; species Rattus norvegicus. Next base: position 33,366,629 of record NC_141553.1, read on the forward strand.
CAGTTCCAGGGCATCCAGTGCCCTCTTCTGGCCTCTCCAGGTTCTACGCATGAGTATGGTGCACAGACATATGTGTAGACCAACACACTAATGGAATAAAAGCATTTCTTTCAAGCATGACTGACGTATTTGTGTAACTGATATTTCTGTGTCTTTGTAGTGTGGGTGTGTGTATGTAGATTTATTAGAGATATTTATAACACAGGAATCTGTTTCTGGCATTCCATCACTCATGTTTACATGTGCAGAAGGTTCTTATGTGCACCTGGCACAAGTTACTAGTTATTTTGTATCTATGTCCATCTACCAAATGAAGAAGGTAAAAATGCCTGCTATATTATTCAGACTTTTAGTCAGTATGATAAATACAAAGAAAAATAATTTGAAGAAGGAAGGGTTTATTTTGGCCGACAGTTTCAGAGTTTTCTGTCCATCACGACACAGAGGTGCAGAACGTGACGTGGTGGTACAGAACAGCTTGCCTCAGAGTGATCAGGCTGGAGGAAGGGGAAAGCTGTCAGTAGTCTACAGAATGGCACCACCCACATTCACATCAGGGCCTTCCTTAAAGGAAATGAATCCTTTCTGGAAATACTTCCACAGACACATCCAGAAATGCATTTCACTAATCTCCTAGGACTCCCTCAATCCAGTCAAGCTGCCGATCAAAATCACCATCAGACACACACTAGGGTCAGTTCATATAAAACCTTTAAAGGGTTTGGTGCTTTCTAATTACTGCATGAATGTTAGTTATGATTGTTCTTATTGTCTCTGCAAGAACTGAAATCTTCAAAATGACTTATTTTCCTCAATCAGGAATGATTGAGTATTCATTTTTTCATCTCTTTTTATTGTTCAGCGTATCTTAGATGCTCCAAGGTGTTTGTTCATAGGGTATGATTTGAATAATACCTGGAAGATTTTTGTCTTCAAATATACTATGATTTGTCAAGCTCCACAGAGGCAGCCATTTTCCCTGTTCAGTTGTGCCCTGCTCATCTTCAGTGATACACATGGTGACACATTAGCATGTGATCTCCTTGGCATTGTCTGGATACTCCGTGTTTTCTTGAGTGGCTGAGGCCCAGACTGGGGACCCTGCTGCTACTCAAGGTAAACCCAGGAGGAAAGGGAAGGCTGAAAAGGACCATGGGGCTGACATGTTGCTTCTACTGGAGGGAAGGAAGGGGTGGACGGCTGGTTCCAGAAGTTTCCCTGGATGTTGCATCTGGATTTAAGTTGTGTCAGGAGTTGAACAGTATCTGTGGGAGGGGCAGAGACAGAATCAATATGGTTTATCTGAACAAGATGTGACTGCGTTACACCTGAGTGTTTTTCCAGTATCAACAGGACCTCGAATCCTGGGTCCACAGAGCTCTGCAGGCAGAATCTGTTTGATAGCAAAGGAGAAAGGCAGAAAGGAAATTGAAAAAAAAACCCACTAAATGACATCAGCTGTAAAAGCCTTCTGCCTCAGTGCTGTGAATGAACAGAAAGCTGTTGCCTCAGCCTAGAAGCCTTTTCCTTCCAATTTTAGAGGCAGAGTTATATTTAGTATCAAAAATCCTGTCATTTATATCCAATAAAACTAGTTTCTTAGATTCATAAATGGCAACATTTCTAGATAGAAAAAATGAATTTTAACAAAGAACAAGTTTATTGAAAGGTTAATCATATTGTTAGAGAAAAATAGGCCAATCTTTACTGCAAATGAATATTCTGGAGCTGAGAGTTACCGAAAGGAAGATAGTTTCTCCTGATTTTTATTATGATTCAATTTTACAGAAAACAACATTCAAAGCTCAACTAGAAACAGTTGGGTTGTTTTCTTTTTTTCCTTTGTGTGTTACATATTTAGAGCATTATTTTATATTGGTATTCATGGTTACAAATACAAATGGTTTAAAAATATTTATTCTTGTGTGTGTGTGTGTATTAGTTTGCTTATTAACTTATTAGTTTGCTTATTAACAAAACACCTACCAAAAGCAGCACAAGCAGGAAAGATTCTATTTCTTCTTACAACTCTCAGGGAACACTGCATCACTGAGGAAAGTCAGGGCAGCAACTCAAGGCAGAAGCCTGAAAACAGAAACGGAAGCACAAACTATGGCGGAGCATTCCTTACTGCCTTGCTTCCTATGGCTTACCCATCTTGATGTCTGATAGATCCCAGGACCACCTTCCCACAGTAAGCCGAGCCATCCCACATTAATTAACCATTAACCAGGAAAACACTCCACTCCACAGACTTGCTTATAGCTAAACTGATAAAGCCATTTTCACAATTAACAATTAACAGTTAACACTTGGCATGTAAGCAGTTGACAAAACCAACTAGCAGTGTATACGTTTGTGTGTGTGTGTGTGTGTGTGTGTGTGCATGTATGTATGTATTTGCATGTGTACATGTATGTGTGTGTGTCTGCATGTGTCTGTGTGTTGTGAATGCTGCTTTTGCACAGCACACTGTGTAAATGGCGGTGTACAAATTTTGCTCTCAGTCCTTGCCTTCTACTCTGTTTATAGCTGCTTTACACACTCCAGGCTAAATGGCCTGTAAGCTTCCTAGGAATTCTCTTGTTTCTGACTAGCGTTTCATTGACAGGGCAGCTGGGATTCCAGACACATCCATACCATTGTGTCTGGCATTGCTCTGAGGACCTGAATTCAGGGTGTCAGGCTTGTGAACTTTTCCCTACTGAACTATCTTCTCAACCTCTGGAATTTAAAAAACCATTAAATGAGTCATTTCTCTAGTTTACTGGCAGATCCATATATCTGCTGTACTGGTATACCAATTAGTTTTTGTCAACTATGCAAACTACAATCATCTGGGAAGAGAAAGCATTAACTGACCAATCATTTCCATCAGATTAGCCTGTGGCCATAGCTACAGGCTATCTGTGGGACATTTTCTGATTACTAATTGGTGGCATAGGGGTAGCCTATTGTGGACAATTCCATCACTGAGCAGGTAGCCTGGGTTGTATAAGAAGGGTAGAAACAAGCCATTAAACTGTTTTCTTCTTTGGTCTCTGCTTAAGTTTCTGCCCTAGTCTCCCATCCTAATTCCTCCCTTGGTTACCCTTGAGTTTGAATTGTTCTTGGTCAGTGTTGACATCGCAGCAACAGAGAAGTAAATTACAATGCCCGCTTTAGCCTAAGTTGTCACGATCTCTATGTCAAAGACCTTAGAATTGTGAGCGCACCCTAAATGTCCAGTACCTGGCACTAAGTGGTTCCACAGTAGAACACAGTGCCCTCCGCTTCCTAGAAATACTGCCTTTCTCTTCATGGAGAGCCTTCATGGTTAACACTTGTTCCTTTCGTCTAGGTCTCTTTCTCTCTGGATGTGCCTGAGACCCTCAGAGCAGTTTAACAATGAATGTCATATGTTTGTATATGTCCTTCTACTGCCTCTCCGTAAGATAAAATGACTCATTCTTGAAAGTTCAAAGCCTTACGAAATCCGAAGTTAGCAATGATACATAAGAAGGAGGACCCGCCCAGCAACAATAGAAGGAGAAATTGCCAATTCAGGACAGGGCTTTACACTGTGCCAAAAGGTTACTTGCATAAGGGGATGGCACAAGGGGACTTAGAGAAAAGACCTAGCATGATGTGCTGAGAAGAAAGCAGTGTGGCTTCACCTTCTCCTGAGTTACTCATCCCTGACTAAACATATTCCTCCCTGGCTGTGGAACCCTTGCTCTCGAGTCTATCAAGTCCAGTTGACAACAGGGAATTAGCAATCCTGGCTGCCTTAAGCTCTGATTCAGCAATTCAGAGCCTGAGAGTCAGGAGAAATATGTTAGTTCACAGATAAACTGTCCGGAAGAGGAGGCAGCTGATGAAGACTAGCCCGTGAGAAGTGCTGAGTCCCAGGATAACATGAGGGGGAGGCAGAGTTGAATTAATGCAACACAAGGGTGACTTGATGCAGTCAATAGCACACGGAAAGCGGGTTGTGATTCCCTGGGTTTTCTGACGATGACTATGTAGAAAGGCTTGACCTAGGGTTGTGTCAGGGATTTGATTTCCTACTTTTTTTTTTTTTAACTTTTTAATTATCTTTAATTTTTTTTTACAGTCCAGTTGATATCCCTCTCCCAGTCTACCCTCTGACAGTTCCTCATCCTGTTCTTCCTTTCCTGTATCCAAGTGGATGTCCCTGCCCACCCACCCCTACCCCGCCAAGCCTCCTCTTTGAAGTAATGTGGTCCGTCCCCATGGTGCTGAAATGATGAACGGGGATTAGGCGCAATACCTCCACGTTTGTGTAATCGCCTCAGTCTGTGTTCTTTTAAGTCCCTATGCTAATGTGCGGGCATTGATAGGAATAAGTCTTTTGATATCCCTTGGCTTCTGATGTTGTTAGAGTTGTAACACAATTTTTATACCTTCAAGGAATGTGTATAGAAGTAGAGGACGGCACCCTTCTTCACAGTCACATGCTATGCTTTAGATTCTTATGTCCCCTGTGTTCAGCCTCAGGCTCCATGACGGTGTTATCCATAGGTATTTGGAAGGTGGGACCTGATTCTCAGGCCATAAAGGTTTTGGGTTCAACAGAGATAGTATGTCTCAGGTTTCGTTCTCTTCTTTTTCCCTTTGGCTTCATAGCCATGAGGCAACTGTTTCTCTTCTCTCCTGTGGATTCTGCACGAAGCTTTGCCTCCCAGCAAAACAACAGGGTCAATTGATCTTAACCTGAAACCTCTGGAACATGAACCTTTTCATGAGTTGATTATACCCCGTGTTGTTATAGTAATGGAAAGAAAGCCAACACTCACGATCTCTCTCCTTCTACCCTCTTGTTCGTTTAGTCTTATCTGTAGTCATCCATCCATTTGTGTATGTGAGTATTGTTGGGGTTTAAATCTCAGCCCGCATCTGGACAGAACACACCAAGCCAACATGGTTCCATGCAGAGAGGTTTATTGAGAGAAGAAGAGTAGGAGAGGGAGGAACAAAGTCCGGCCATGAGCATGTGGAAGGAAAATGGGGCATGGGGAGAGAAGGGACAAAAAGGAGAGGGCAAGAGAGCAGAGAAGAGAAGAGAACAACAAAGAAAATGAGGAGGGGCAAGCAGCTCCTTATACAGTGTCAGGCACAGTTGGCTGTTGCCAGGCAACTGTGGGGCGGAGCTTAGACAGAATACCAGCAAGTATGGGTATGGTGTGCTGGATGTGTGTGTGTGTGTGTGTGTGTGTGTGTGTGTGTTGTATATGTTTATGTCTGTGGTGTGCATGTATGTATGTGGGCAAATGTGTGCTGTCTGTGTGGTGTGGATATGCTTATGATGTGGGTACCTGTGGAAACCAGAGGTTGTTGATGGTGTCTTCCCTCGTCGTTTTTCACCTGCCTAGCCAGCTTACCCTGGAGAGCCCTATCTATACGCAGCCCTGATGTGGCACTGGGTATCCAAATTCCATTACTTATGGTTTCATGGCAAGTGATTTACCCACTGATTCGTTTGCTATTTCTGTAAGAAAACACCATGATAAAAACAACTTGGGAATAAGGGATTTACTTCAGTTTACAGTCCTAGTCCATCATCCAGGGAGGTCCCAGGGGAAACTCCCAGGGAGAATCTGGAAGCAGGAACTGAAGCAGATGCTATGGAGTGAGCCACCTACCAGCTCTCTCTTCCTTGCTTGCTCAGTGTTCATTTTTTATTCACCTCTGAACAATCTGCCCAAGGAGTGCACTGCCCTCAGGGAGCTGAGCCTGCTCAGATTAGCCATTAACCAAGAAAATGTCCCTCATGCTTTCTTACAACTCAGTCTAGTGAGGGGCATTTTTCTCAACTGTGGTTCCATTTTCTCAGATGGCCCCAGCGTATGACACAAAACTACTGAGGACATCTACTAAACTATAGATATCCTTAGTCCCTGCCAGTTATGCATTTTTAGTAAATATTTTCATAACATAAAATGGGAAAATGCCAAAGGATTCATTCTAGTGTTGTCAAGTAAACCAAAGATTTTCTTGCAAAACACGAAAGGGCGAGTTCACAAGAAAATTGATGTCTCTGCTTTCTCTCACTAATGTATCTCAAACAGAACTGGGAATGCAGAAGAGAACGCCACAAGAAAACATTTATGAGGTATATGTATTACAGTAGTGGCCCTGTTCTGCTCCTCAAAGGGCTTGAATGTCCCCCCCTCCTTAGATTAGCGGTGGATATACACTATACATGAGTGACCAGTGCATTAGTGGCCAGAGAACTGATTCAGGTCCTTAATCACCTGGCTTTGATGTTATATATTGTTGTTTGGGAACGTGAGTATTTGTTATAAGAACAGCTCTCTTTTCCTGGTACTCTGGCATGTGACGTGATCCTTTAGTCTTCCTTTCTCAATTCTATCAAGATTTTTTTTTCTCAAGGCCTTTCCTTTCTGCCTTTTTCCTATGCTCCTCTGACTTCACTTATCCTTGACTCTAACCCCAAAGGACTATGGTCCTTGTCCACAATAAAAGAATGAGCATCTGCAAAAGGATTAGGGAGGAAAAACAGGCAATTTTGTTTTTGTTTGGAGGGAAGCAAGATGCTTCATTTATGAACAACTTACAAACCAAAATGGGAATAAACTTTCCAAGAGGGTAAGTACAGAGGTCTTTTGTTCTACAGAATTTCACAAAGCAAGTTAAACCTGGTTCCAAACTCTTGATTCTGTACTCAGAAGAAATCCTCAATTATTAGGGGACTGGAAAGGCTTCCTCTCCTCCCCTCCCTCCTCCCCTTCCCCCTCCTCGCCTCCTCCCTCCCCTCCCCTTCTCTTTCTCTCCCCTCCCCTCTCTCTCCTTCCCTCCCCTCCCCTCTCTCTCTTTCCCTGTCCTCCCCTCTCTTTCTCTCCCCCCCTCCCCTGTTCTCCCCTCCCCTTCCCTTCCTCTCTTTTCCTGTCCTCCCCTCTCTTTCCCTCCCCTCCCCTCCCCTGTTCACCCCTCCCCTTCCCTTCCTCTCTTTCCCTGTCCTCCCCTCTCTTCCCCTCCCCTCCCCTGTTCTCCCCTCCCCTTCCCTTCCTCTCTTCCCCTATGCTTTCTTCTCCCCCTTGCCCTGTCCTCTCCTTCCTTTCTAGGCAATTCATCCTAAACCATTTCATTCCATTACTTCCGATACTCCTTCTCATCTAGAGTAAAGAGTTTAGAGTCTTGTGTGTAGTGAATCCTGTGCACTAGCAGGGTGCATATTCTCCAAACCCAAACTGTCCCTTGGAATTAAAGCTTTGCAGGTTTTGAGCCAGCTTTGGGCAAAGGAATCTGTACAGTCTGGGAACCATGATGTTGGCATACGACTCCCCTAAATGGTCCATCAAAGCATTCTCCTTCACATCTGTAACTCCCTGAGTGGCATGAAAGGGTAAATCTTCCTCCCTGTGAAAGCCATCATAGTATGGGGACTTCTCCCAACTGTGTACTATCTGTGCCCTCCTCTCTCTATGCTATCCTCCCTCCCTCTGACATAATCTCCCCTAAAGGATTCTAGAAACCAAGGGAGCACCCTTCAGGGAACATTCATTGTAGGGCCAGTTTCCTTCTTGTAGACCATTTCAATCCCAGGGAACCCAAAATCTTTGAAGAAAAAAATATATAGGTACAAGTCTATCACTAAATGTCTCAGCAAGTTATGCTACCATCAACAGAAAGTATGGCCAGTTCTCTTCTCTGCCAGTTCTTCTGAGGTAATATGATCTCTGTCTCCCTGAAGGAAGGAGTGACCCAAGGTCAGCCTGACCTCTTCATCACTCTAAGGTAATATATCAGCAACCAAGTCATTAGACGAGGCTCATTCCACCTTCTCCACTTACAGAACTTCATTAAGTTTATCTGAAATGTGCTTTAAAAACAATCTAATTCATCTTGCTCCAAGTAATTTAATTAGGATTCAATTAAATTCAGCAGAATTCATACATCATTTTACACGTTGCACCTTGATTCATTTAATTTGCAATTTTATTTCAAAGATGCAGACTAGTTATTTGCCTTCACACCATTCCCTGCAAAAGAATCCATTTCATGCATAAACTAACTGGTTCTCCGGAGTGCTATGGGAAACAAAATATGCGCTCATCACTATGCATGCCACACACCACTAATTTGAATTTCATATCCTGGGCAATGTGTGCGCGTATGAGAGAGAGGCTTTATATTAGTCCAGTTTTGCTTACAGAGGGATACTCTTGCCGTCTGTTGTTTTCCCTTCATATACATAAGCATGAATGAATCGATAAAGAAAAAGAGATTGTATTCACTTCCGATTTAAGTCATCTTCACCGTCCTGAAGGAAAGTTCAGAAACCAAGGGAATCAAAGGTGGAGTTAGAACCCTTGTTTGTTAGAGACTGTTCAAAATAGTAAATGGCACTTGCTTGTAGCTTGGTCTTTGTGAACATGATCATAAAGTACTCTGCATAAGCACTAAATAAATGCCACTGTGATGATGCTGGCCTCGTTCCGGGAATCCGAAGGACTACTTTTGAGTTGGCCATGAATCTCATTAATGCAGAACACTCCGGAAGCTCTATTCTCCTCTGATTGCAGAGACCAGAAAGGTATCTTGTATTTTCTTTAGATCTTCTTTCTTCTTTTGTCCAGTCATGATTTTTGAGACAGTTTCATATAGCTTAGGTTGGACTTAGGCTTGCCGTATAGGGGAGGTTTGCCTTGGACTCCTGTTCCCAATGCTTTAACCTCTCAGTATTAGGGTTAAAAGCATAAATGACCATGCCTTGCTCCCCTGGATTTTCTTAATCTCGAGTTATTCACAGTCAAGGCATAAGTAAATAAGCATGATACCCTTCCATTCAATGGTCCAAAGGCTGTTCTTAGCTCTCAGGTACATTGTAGCAGCTAATGCACCTTAAGAAATACAAAATGAGTGAAAAATTGTCTTCTCATTGGGAAGTTGCCGGAACTAAAAGTCCTTGAAGAAAACTTTATTGTCAAAGTTGTAGAAGAACCAGGCATTCAAGCTCAGACTTATCCTCCTAGCACTTCAGAAACCAAAGCAGCCTGTTGTGAGATCCCAGCCTGGGACCGTGTCTCAACAAATACATATAAAAAGAATGCACTATGGAATGACTCCGTAGATAAAGGTGATTGCTGCCCACCTGAGCTCGATTGACCCCTGGAACCCACAGGGTATAAGGGAAATCGACTCAAGCAAGTTGTCTGAAGTCCATACACGAGCTCTGTACCACACTCCCAGCTACGAAAATAAAATTAATTTTTTTTAAAAAAAACTAAAGTTTCCAGGGAAAAAGAAAAGAGATTGCTGAGTGCTGAGTTCTACATGGAAGAGCGAGGGGCTGGAAAAATGACCCACAAGGCAACTCACAACCATCTGTGTCTCCAGCTCCAGGGGATCTGAAACCCTCATATAGTCACGTATAGACGCAAAATGCCAATGTGCATAAAGTCATACAATAAATGGGCCAACTAAACCAGAGTCAGGAATCACTGCAGAAGAGGGGCAGCGAGAAGATTTTTAAGATCCGGAGGTAGTGGAGATGTGCACTGAAACAGTATTTCCAGACAGGACAGTACTTTCACACACAGGAGCCCATCTGTGTCCAAGGTCAAGTCAGCCAAATTCCCAGCGTGCATGTGCGAAGGCTCCCGACTCCTGACGAAGGAGCTACCGGAAGTTGATGGCTGCTGGAGAGGAAGCAGTTTGTGTCTGTTTGTTTGTTTGTTTGTTTGTTTGTTTTAAAGTAATTCCTCCCCTGAGATTCTATATTTACTTATTATGTGTGTACGTTTGTGGGTGTATGTGTTCTACAACATACATGTGGCCAGAAAACTTGGGAGAGTCAGTTTTCTTCTTTGGAAATGTGGTTCTCTGGGGGATCAGACTCAGGTAGTCAGGCTTGATGGTTAAGTACCCTTACCCGATGCGCCATCTTGACAGCCCTATTGCTTTCTTAACCAGGAACCTAAGTAAGCTAAAGGGGTCTTTGCGGTCCTCCATACACATATATTACAATGGCAATGTATATATCACTATGCTCCTGGCTCCAGCCACCATGTCTCCTTTCTGCTCTTCAAACTGCCTCATGTCTTTTCCATCTCTTGGCTTTTGACTTGCAGTTCCTATGCAAGGAACTCCTATTGGGTTTTAGCTTTAGATCCACCTGAAAGAGCCCCTCCCTCCTGAAGTTCTCCTACTGATTTAATGTGAACATTACCCTGTTACCTCAACAGCTAGAAACTTGTCGCTTTGTTCTCTTCCATACTTGTGCCTAGACTAGCATGTTTTTGTTTGTTGGGATATTTGTGTGTGTGTGTGTGTGTGTGTGTGTTTGTAAGGCAAGGTCTCTCTATGAAGCTCTGGCTAATGGACCAGGCTAGCTTCAGACTCACAGAAATCTGCCTACCTCTGCCTCCTGTGCTGGGATTAAAGGTTTGTACCACTACAGAAATATCACCTTATTAACAATAGATACTCAATAAACATTTACTGGGTGAACAACTACAAAAAAGAGGTATTAAATGATTTCAAGACCTTAGTAGGGGTAAAAGGAGAAGAGAGATGGGAAAATATACTTTTATCAAAAAAAAAAAACAGAAAAAGAATAGGTATAGCTATATTACAGCTTTTGTGTTAGCTATTAAAAGATTACTTAATTTCCCTTGACTGGGATTTTAAGGCATTAAATTAGGCTATCTTTATTTCTCATCCAAAAGGTGAAAATTTGTAATGTTCTCTTGTTGATTATTTCATTACGTCTTCATTGAGGTAACTCTTCCTGTGGAAGTATTAAAAAAAAAACTAGTCAGTCTAGATGGAGGATTGACAGTCTAAGGAATTGATTCCATGCAATCGAGGTTGGTGAACTAGGGGACTTGTCCTGTTTATGCTGAGCATCATGGAATCATGAGAGGAGTAGGAACTAACCCTCATTAACCACAGTACTGAAAGACATCATCCCAGCCAGGATGATGACCTCTCCAGGGCTGAATAGATAGATTCCCCTCTTAGGTTAACTTCCTACCCAATGTCCATTCTAGCACCTCCTAGAGCATGTATAACTGAGGCAAAATGACCTGTAGGCTGGAAGGGTGAGTGCGGGACAGAAAGAGTGTCTGAAATCTCAGAATAGGCCTGATGATCTCCTTACCCTCTTGCTCTATACAGGAATGTCAGGTTCAATCTTGTGGGTTTCCAGTAGGCAATCACGACTGCCCTGGGTAAAACAGTGAACAGCCATTTAATGCACAGAGGACAGCATTCTGCAATGGATGTGCTCGTGGATGGTTAGATGGCTTGGAAACATAGCCTTTCCCGGTGACATGGATGTGTTGGACAGAGTATATCAAAGATCTAAGTTGACTTTGATTTACCCATACTTCTTGATATAAGAGTAAAGAAAATAAATGCATGTCTCAGTTTAAGATACTATATTAAAGTAGTATAGATCGGGTAGCTTATAAACAACCAAAATTTATTTTTCACAGTTCTGGAAGATGAAAGTTTAAGATCAAGATGCTACTATGGTTGGGTTCAAAGGAAGAACACTATTGGCTGGCTGGACACTGCTGCTTCATATGGTTGAATGCAAATGACCTCTCAGATTTCTTTTACAATAAATGAATCCCACTCATAAATGTTTTGCTCTTGATCTACTCATTTACAAAAGAGCCAACCTCCTAATATCACTGCATAGTGGGGAATTTCAATATATGAATTCTGCGGAGACATAAACATTTTATCCATTTCAGGGTAGTTTATAAATGATTTTAGTCAAAAATTGTGGTGATTGCTTCCCCTAAAAGGTCCCTGTAGAAGCATAACAAACAGACTGAAGTAAGGTTGATTAGGAAGGGACAATGGCTTGTTCTTTTCTATTCTGGAGATGGGATGTAGTGGTGCTATGTCAGAGTGCCTCTAATTAAGCTCACAAGTTATTTTTCAATGACTTGCACTAGGGAAATGATTAATATATAATTAATGTAGATACATGAGAGAGCTTGTCTTTTTATCTTTATTCTTGACACGTCAGAGGTTCCCAGTAGGTGGGGGTCTAATACTGGTCTTCACTTGAAACTTTAGCAGGAGCTCCTCCCAGTAGACATCATGATTGCATCATTGGTTTGCAGTAACAATCTTTCTCTTGTTTCACCTGACGTTCTATCAGTTTCTGTCTTGATAGCTTTTTCAAAGGCAGAACATTGTGAATCAGCGAATTCAGCATCCACAGATACCCTTGTCAGCCTCCTCTGTCTCCAGTCGTTAACCATCCTCTTGGACAGCCCACCACCAGAGAACTCTCCCATTGGTCTTTCCTTCCGTTCTTTTCAGGTCTAAAAACAGCCAAGAGCCTTTGGAGATCCCACACTTTGGGTTACCCCTGCCATCTCTTCAGCTTGGTCCTGAGATGACAATAAATAGAATTTCACGATTTTGTTAAATTTATACGTGCTTTAAAAATTTCAATAAATCAGTTTCTTCCCAGTCATTATAAAATTTAATTATAATAAATACGCAATTTTTATTCCTACAGGAGGTTCTTTTCTCTACAACAATTTTTTCTCCACCCATGCTATACACATTAAATTTTGACATGATTTTTATGTTTTCTTATAGGCAATCTGTAAAAAAAAAACGTTGAAATAAAAACTCTTTGTTCATATCAATAAATGATTGATATGATTCATTGATATGATTTATTATTTGTATCAATAGAGCAGGGGCATGGCAATCATCTCTTGATGCAAAGAAAAATGAAAAGTGTGTCCATTAGCCTGTGAACGGACAGAGTCCTTTTGCTTGGGAGCAAAAGCCGAGTGATGTCTGTTCTGCAGTGAGGCAAGACTTAGCTGTGTGCCCTGCACATTCTTACACATAAATGCATAAGCTGTGGCCTCGGTTGATTACACATTTCTCAAGGGAGTTTTCACAGTGTGCAGAGTTTGGCACTCAGAGGAGTATAATTTCCTTTTACTTCATGGGTAGGAATGTGTTATGTGCAGAATAGAATAATGAAATCTGACACGATTTTTATGTAAAGATGCGGTGAGCCAGTCTGTCTGTATGCTGCCTTTGGTTTTGTTCACTCAGTGCATTTCAAAGTTAAATGTTTGCCTTTTGGCCCCAGGGTTCACTAACGTAATTCAAAATGCAAAGCTAAAAGCATTTTGAAATGAAAAAATGTCAAAATCATTTAAAATGCACAAAGCAAATAGTAACAGTCATTCTAAAAGGTTACACTGCTTCTCTGTTCTCCAAGAAGATGTTAGGGAGCGTAAGTAGTTGGAAATTCCTCCTGAAAACCTGTTAAGTAGTCTCTCTCTCTCTCTCTCTCCCTCCCTCTCTCTCTCTCTCTCTCTCTCTCTCTCTCTCTCTCTCTCTCTCTCTCTCCCCCCTCCTTCCCTCCCTCCCTCTTCTGCTGTCATTACTGACTTTCTAAAAGATAAGAATCCCAAAGGCTTTCTTATTTTGAGGCTACATTTATTAGTCATTGAAGCAGTTAACTCGGGATACATGTTAGCAAACTTCTGAAAGTACCAGAACAATCATACAGGTTGATAGCTCTAAGTGATTGATGAGCTGGTACTTCCAAATGGACTCCATGTGGATAAAACTTATTCTGAGTGTTTCCCATGAGTCAGATATTACAGGAAGCAGTTTATATGAACTGCCTTGTTTAGCCTTCACCATGACCCCTGGGAATATCCATTAATATCTTACATTTTAGAGATGAATGAAAGGTCTCAAAATGACAGGATGAGGTTCTAAACCCAGGTTCATTAAGTTACAAATCTGTGCTTGAATGCAAAATTGAAGTGAAAGGGACAGGGTATAACTGCTCCTAGGTGTGACAGAGGAGAAAGGGTTTTTGTAGATAAAGGGAGAGCACAGCCAGAGGCAGAGACATCCAGCAGAGTCCAGAGTGAACACGGTACTAAGCCATGTGAGGAGAGGCTGGAGAGGAGAACAAGAGAGGAGCTACCAACCAAGAGGGGCAGCCTGGGTCAAGAAGTTCTTCAAGAGAGTAAAGAGAAGTCCAAAATGTCCAGGTAACCAAAATAGCTGGATTCTAGAGTTAAAAGCAGCCCAGCCTCTGAGCTGAAGAATTTTTAAGTTAGGAGGTGGAGTAAGCCAGTTGTATCTGGATGGGAGAAGTGTCACATATGCAGGCCTTTCATATGTTCTTATTTTACATAAAGGACCATAAGCCCAAAGTGGGAGATAGTCAAAATCATTGCACTTACATAGTTGACCTGACAGGGTCAGAAAGTTCCAACTTTCTCTTTAATGCCTTCTCTTCCTTTCTTTGGACAGAAAGCATGAAGCCAGTTTCCCGGTACCAAATTGAGTCTTTATCATCAGAATAATGACTTATTATTTTCTCTCTGGGAAGTGCTTTTATATTACGATTGCCGAGTTATCAACACTAAAATGATCCATGACTCATCCTGTTACACGGAAGTTCAAGTATTTCCCGTACTTAGCGCACACGTCACAGGAAGACCTCCTGTGGCTTACTTAGTTTCTTCTACTTAATGGCAAACACAATTCAAAATGATACCACAGAGCCAATGAATAGATTCAAGCCCAGAAATTCAGATTGGAAAGAAAGAAATCCTAGTCAGTGTCAAACCTCTCAGCACACGCATTTGTTTCTGCCCTAAGAATCAGAAGTCTTCTAATCCTCAGTTACAGGCCAAACCTTTGAGACAAGAACTTCTCCAACTCAATGGTCTACAAACAAGTATCTCATCAAAGAACATAGTAGTTGCTTCTCCTATGGCTTTCCACCAAGCCATATTAATTATATATTAATTAATTAATTAATTCTTAATATATGTGTCTCTGAATCCATGTACTGACTCAAATCTGATGAGACTTGCCTAGAATTCATTTTCAGAATGACGATGCCTCAGCAGGGAGGTTGATTTGTTCTAATTCAAGATGATGGTATAATTATTCCACTCTCATGATAAAAAAAATTATTACAGTGCAATATGATTATGTAACGCTGTGCTGACATTCTTCATACCTTCTGAAAGAACATATTCTCATGATTGAAAGAAACAGATTAGAATTTACGCTTTATTTTTAATCTTATTATTTTGAATGTTTAACTTGTACCAGAGGCTTATCCCCCACCCCCCAATTTTAAATTCTGTACCTTTCACACAACGCAATGCTACTGATAATGGGCACGTCAGTATTTATGAGTACGAGCTCTGTTGTAACAGATATTCAACTTTCAGAAGCACCATTTTTTCTGAGACTCATGCATTTTTCATTGTCTAGTCTGTCTGCATTTTAAAGTGGATGAGATGTCCTTTTAAACGCACAAACACAGATGAAAATGTGTATCATAGCCTCCTTTTCCATTTCTGCTACTAAAATTATAGGAACTATGTGTCTACGTTAGACCGCATCTGCTGTGCTATTCTATGTACAACATGCATAACCAACAGCTCACTCTGCAAAATTTCACCCAGCGCCATTTTTAGCATCATTTTTTTTTGCAAGGTAGCACCTTTCTGGGCTTGTTCAGAAATGCACTAGAAAATAGCTTATTAATCTCAGTTTCTAGTTGGCAGATGGGCTACAGTAAAAACAGAGTGTTTTCTGTTTCATTGCTGGTACTTTTTCCATCTAGGATAAGGAACCATCTTACCAACCTTCTAACACTTGGCCCTTTCCACACATAGATACTGGCTCCTTCAACGATACCTGTACTCTGTGTTTAATGAACATCTACTGCTTCTGTCAGTCATAAGGTCATCAGTCTCTAGGAATAGAACATAGAAATTATTAAAGTTTCCTCTCTTCTTGGGAGCTCATGAGCTATACAGACAATACAATACAGACAATATGAGTAGAAATAGAAACACACACTTGAGAACACTTGACTCAGATTGGGTATCAGGAATGGCCAATGGGAGGCTTTTGAGACAAGTTGGCATTTCGGGCCATAAAGAGTTAAGTATAGGAACCACAGATCAATCGCAAGGGAAAAACCTAAGAGGAATATATAATGTCCGGAACCAACTCAAGGGAGTCTACAATGGGCAGGGCAGGTTTCTGCGCAACACACCACCAAATGGATTCTTCCTGTAGCAATGGAAAGCAAGGAATTTGAGGGAGGCAAAATGGCAAGACAGGGGTCAGAGTTAGAGTATGAGCATTTAGGCATTAGGAGGTTTTATATTTACTTATTTATTTTATTTTCATACCTCTAATAAGTCTCTCAAGCACACAGGCTCCAGTAGTTCTGATATCTAGATCCCTTTAGTTAAGAATGGACTCATGAGCTGTTCCGGTAAGAGAGTCATTGCAACCCTCCTGCCATCCACATGATGTTTATTGTATGCCCTATAAAATCGTACTCTGCATTCTCAATTCAGTTAGACTGGCAGTGGCTGAAAGACATGACTGATAATTGAAAGACTATACTCAACACGGTGAGTCTACAGCTCTGTCTAGCTAACAAAACAAGGTAGGCTTGTGTTGGCCTCCTGTTGGAAGGTGCGCATCACAGGGCCCTTGGCAGAAGATTTCTTGTCAGTCAGACTAGTTGTGGGTTTTGTCTTTACTGTTGAAAAATGTTTCAAAAAACCAACCTGTTAGGTTAGCTCTGTGCTCCATATACTCTCTGAAAACAGAATAATTTTATAGCTAATGATGACGCAGCATAGTATTTCAGAATTTAGGGCTTGACATGCTTACCTAGCTTCAGCTTAATCCTGGTCTAGTTTAGCAAGTTCAGAAACATAGCTCTGTGCCATCAAGGAAGTCTCTTGATGCCAACCTCTCATTTTCACATGCACACATATAAACGCACACAAGTGAATGTGTGCACACAAGTAAACACCGCACATAAATATATCCTCAATTTTTTTAAAACCTCACTTCAGTTTGAACATTTTCATCACATGGGATGTGGAACCCTTGGGGTTGGGGTGGACCAGGAGGGGAATAAAATCTGGAGTGTAAATAAATAAATAAATAAATAAATAAATAAATAAAGCAAAATAGCTTTGTCAGTCAAACCCTCTCTCTTCAATTCTCCTAGCCCTAGGTAACCACTCACATACTTTCGATTTCTGTGGACTTCTGTTACCTAGACATACATATAAATGAAATCATGCTCATAGTGTTTTGGTAGTAGGTTGTTTTTTAGTTCAAATATATACAAGATTTGGTCACAAAGCAATTTATATCTATGTATTCCCCTTAATAATTTTTATTATATAAACTAAGTTTTGTTATCTACTCATATCAGTGGGTATTTGAAACAGTTTATGCCTTTTACTGCAACTTATATGTCACAGTCTAATATATTTTGCTTGGTAGGTAAAAGACCCAAGGAAGTGATGTACCAACTTTCATTGCATCACCCCTGTCAGATGACATCTGTGGGTCAATGGGCTCATTGTGCATAAAATGTTGGCAGAAATGACACACCTATTGTGTCTGATGTATCATGATCCTGTTCCCAAATTGACAGCAAAGGCTATTTAGACTGTGGGCTTATTACTCTCCAAATGTCTAATATTCTTTCTTTTTAAAACAATTTGAAATTATATGAGTGTATGCATACATATAAACATAGATGTATGCACACATATATAATTTTAAATTATATGTAAATATATATTATATATACATATACACATATACATACACACACACATATATATATACATATATATATATACACATATACACACACACACACATATACAGTTCTGTGACCTTGGGATGGTGGACCTTCCTATGACTTAGGTCCTTATCTATCAAAAGACACAATAACAGCATTTGCTCTATAAGATTTTCTGAGGGTTAAAGAAAATTGTATAAATTATTCCCAATATTTTACAAACATGAACTATTGTTGGTATTTCCATTTACTTTCTATTTCTTTATTTTGTACCAAACTTCTTGAAAATCCAGTGTTAAAAGTTTGGTTAAATGGTCTCCCAATGGTAGACTTGTCTTGTTCATTTTATACATCTTGTAAGCAGCATATAGAAAAGCTTTTTATAATATGTTGGAGTCAGTTACATGACAGGTTAAAATTTCATTGTCCTGTGTAGGTATTTGGTAATCTTGTGTATCCTAATTTGGTTCAGGATGCTACCAAGTTCTTAAACATCATCATTATAATTTAAGTAGGTCATAGTATTTTTTTATTCTTTTCCAACAAGAAGGGACACTCCACACAACACTCTCTAGTGCATACTCAGCTTCAGAAGCAACCATTTAATATACTAGCTGTAACTTTACCAATATCTCTCCATTTCAGTATGTATATTAGGCAAATAATCAAGAATTACCAGTCATAGGATTATTATTCTCCTGTAAGTTAATTATTTATCTACCATGATTAGTGTTGTGCTACATGGTGATTAGATCAAATATCATCAAAGAAGTCTTCAAAGTTGGCATGCCTTTCATTTTTTTTCCTCACCATTTTCTACCAATGTAGTCACCATTAATGATCCCACTGAGGAAACTCTCTGTACCCTAGGTTCCCAAGATAAGAATTGACAGATAGGGCTATATGAAATTAAAGGGCTTCTATACAACAAAGGAAACCATTAACAGAACAAAGTGACAGGCTAGAGAATGAGAAAACATCTTTGACAGCAATATTTCAGGCAGGGGACTTATACCTAAAGTATCTAAAGAACTGTAAAAAAAAATCCTCCAATCAAGAAGTGAAGTGAACAACCAAACAGAACGTTCTCTAAGAGTGAAATACGAAACTAGGGATGTAGTGCAGTTGGCAAAATGCATGCTGAGCTTGAATTATACCTAGAATTTGATTCTCAGCACTGTGGAAAACAAACAAACAAACAAACAAACAAACAAAACTCCTGGATATGTTAGCACATCTAAACTACGGAGGATTGGAAATTCCAGGTCATCCTTGACCGCAGAACAAGCGGTATCAAAGAAAAAGCAACAGGAGGCACAGGAGGAGGAGAGAGGAGAGAAGAGGGAGTAGAGGTGGAGGAAAAGGGATGAGGAAGAGGAGGAATAAAAGAAACAAGAGGAAGTAGAAGAGAAGGAGGAAGAACAGGAAGAGGATGAGGATTCAGTTCACGTAGTGGCACCAGCACAATTAGCCAATAGATGTTTTTAAAGGTGTTCAACACTCTAGCTATGTGGGAAATACAAAGTAATAAACGTTTGAGACTCCATTTTACTTCTGTCAAAAAAGTTGACCTCAAGAAAATGAACAAATGCTGGTGAGGATGTGAGGAAAAGGAAATCCCCTTTCCTTGCTGGTGGAAATGTAAATAAGTGAAATCATTATGGAAATAAGCATGGAGATTTCTCAAAAACACACACGAAATATAGAAATCCTATATGACCCACCTACAGCGCTCGTGTATGTATATACATCTAAAGGACTCTAAGTCCAACCACTGTAGGTTGATGTCATTATGCAGGTGAAGGCAGGTTACGTGATAGAACGAGGCCTGTCATTGGGTGAGAAGGAAGGATGGGCGGGAGAAAAGTATTAGAGAGGAGAGAAGACAGAAGTGAGGGAGAGAGCAGCCGAGAGAACATGGAGGCAGATGTTAAGCTTCTCTCTGCACATTTACAGGTTGTTATGACTCTTCTTAAGGGATGGATGTGTACAGGGTTTTGTGTGTCTAGATGAGCAAACTATATCTTATCTAGGTGGGCGGTTTATATCCTTATCAATTGGTTGTAAATTGATTGTGTGGATGTATTATACATTGAGTAATGAACATATACATCTGGTTTTGGGGACAGTTTGCTGAGCCATTACTTCGCTGGGTCGTTGGGAGTGTGAGCAGAGTCCGTGGCAGGAAGCCATGCTGGGCTATAGAATGCTTGAGGCTAGAGTGGCATGGGGTCACGCTAGCATGGCCTGCAGAATGTGATGTGTGGGTCAGGTGTAGTAACGACCAGCCAAGGGCACAGTGTGTGAAAGCGGCTGACAGAAACACCGGAGCGCACAGATCCAAGTGGAGTGGGAACTGGCGGGAACCAGTCATGCCCGTTTTTAATTATACCACAACATACCACAGAGACACTTGTGCATCCATGTTCATTGCTGCTTTAAGTACAACAGCTAAGAGATAGAATGAGACTAGGTGCCTATCAACAGCAAAATGGATAACAAATTGTAGTATTTATATAAAAATAAAATCAGAACACTTATAACAAAATGGATGGTGCTGGAAAGTATTGTGTCAACCCAAATATCTCAAATATGGAGTGACAATAGTATGTTTCTGTCACATGTAGGAATATATATATATATATGTGTGTGTATATATATATATATACATATATATATATATATATATATATGGTTTGTGAGGATTACACAAAACTAGAAAAAAGAATGTTGATGGGGGTTAAGAACTGATGGGGGGGCTAGGACTGGAGAGATGGCTCAGTGGTTAAGAGCACTGGCTGCTCTTCCAGAGGTCCTGGGTTTAATCCCCAGCACCCGCATGACAGGCAGCTCATAATTTCTGGTAACTCCAGTTTCAGGGATCCAGTACCTTTGAGCTGCATGTAGAGACATACATGCAGACAAAACATGAATGAACATGAAATATAAATAAATTAATTATTGGAAAAGCAGAGAAAGGATTGGGGATGACAGAAAATGGTGGTGAAATACACGTAGGATGAAAATAGTGTTTCAGAGGAGGGAAGATCAGAGAGTGGAGGACAGGAAAATGGAGGGGTAGAGGGGGTTGGAAGGCCAAGAAAAACAGATGTGCATCATAATGTCATAACAAACCATATTACATTATTCCTAATCTTTAAAAAAAACACTTTACAAATCTCTCAGGTTATTTGAATTTTTTACTTCTTTTTTCAGTTGACAAGGGGGAGGTGTTCATTTTTTATTTCTTTTGTAGCATTGAGTACTGAACCCAAGACCTTGCCCATCCTAAGTATGTGCTCTACTATTCTCAAGCCTGTTGATCTTTTTAAAAAGCTGTGCTATTCTTTTTTTCCCCTTTGAGACAGGGTTTCTCTGTGCAGCCATGGCTGTCCTGGAACCTGTCCTGTAGAACAGAGTTGGCCTTGAATTCAGCGGAGACCCCTAGCTCTAGCGCTGATATTCTTACACACTCAGTGTTGCTTATACTTAGCCCATGGTTGTCTTTTGTGCCTTCCATTTCATGGTCCTCTGAATGGTGTTATCCTGCTGCAGGTATACTCAGGAAACTTAAAATGTCAAAATCCAAAGGCACAACAGACTAGACAAACAAGCAAGTAGTAATTACAAGACAATGAGGTAATAAAAATAATAAATAAGATGCATCCTGAGGGAAAGGGAGCAGGAAGCCCTCTCGAAGCCAGTGACAAAAGAGCCAAGATTTGGGGAACAAATGAATAGGAGTCAGGCTGGAAAGGGGGTGATGGACGTTCTCAAAGGAATACGAGCAGAGAGACCCACTGTTCCATTGCCATCTTCACTCTGCCATCATGAAGGAATGCCATGGGGCTGGAGAGGCAGGAGCCAACAGATCAGAGGCCACTGGAGAGAGAACATTCAGAGCTTCCTTCCAGCCTTCTGTTGCCCCTTTCTTGGAAACCTGCATGCCCCAAAGAAACATTTCATTTTTCTCATAATTTTCCAAGTTGAGCCACAGTCTCCAGGGACCCCTCACCTCTTCTCCTGTGTGTAGGCTGGCCTGGTATGATGGAGGCAGGAGAATCCCAATCCCTCACTCACATACTTGACACAAAGGCTGCCTGGGTTTCTCTCTTTATTTCCCGGGAGTTTCTCATATTCAATAGCACATCTAAGGCTCCTTACTGAGAAGCTGTTTCCTAGTAGGAAAACATAAATGCAGCAAAACTTCTCAAAGGCTGGGCCCAGAAGGCTTGTGGCTTCACCTTCTCTGCACTCTAGGGATCAAAGCAAGGCTAGATTAATCTAGCTTCCAAAAAAGGAGAAATAGATCCGTGTTCCATCCAGAAAAAAAAATGGACTTGTGTCTGCCATGGGAGAAGAAATCCTTGGAGGAAGAAATATATAATATCACATATCCTCTGCTTAAAGTCTTTGTGTTTATACCACAGCTTTCACATTTTATATTGCTGCTTCTACAAATACACCACAAAGGTCAGGAGAAACTTTCAGAGCGAAGTCCGCCTCCTGTTTCCAGACGCTTTCCTGTGTTGGAGTAGGAGTGTGTGTGTGTGTGTGTGTGTGTGTGTGTGTGTGTGTGTGTGTGTATGACTACAAAGCTTATGTGGGCATTTCATTTCCATGGAAACTGAACACTTTGACTCTTGCCTCCAGTCCCCGCTTCAGTAGTCTGCAAGAGCACTGCCTATGAAAACGGCAATGAAAATATTTGCATAATTATTATACTACCACAGTCCCGAATCTATTTCAGGAATAATGGCTTTAATATATAGGCAATTGTAACTTAAGAAACTGAGAATAAAGACCCGAATAAAGCTTCTTAGAACAGAGTTCCAGAGTTTAGAAGGACGCTAGACGTGGCCCCCTTTCTCAGTCAAGAGTGTCTGGATCCCCCATTATTAATTAATTATACACAAAGTTGATGCTGGAATCTATTTCTGCCCGCTGGGTTGGGCACACTCTCGGCATCACTAGTCCACATGCTGTGCTAAGCTTCAAGATGATATTCCCTTTCCTCAACGGTTTCTGGAGTACAGTGACTGGAAGGAAGCCAGGTTCGCAGGCTGAGACTCAACCTCATAACCTGGTTTTGCTTTAGCCTCACGATGAGTTCTGTGAGCAAGTTAATTACCCATGTAAAGAGTTAGTTTCCATCTCTCTAAGGCCTCCGTAATAATTGTACAGTTCCTTAGCACTGCCGCAATGGGTTACAATACATGGTATCCAGTGCCTTGAACTCAGTGTCTGCTGTGAATTACCAATGGATTTAACTGCCAGTGTTTCCACTGATACCCTGCTGATGTTGCTGTGTTTTGCTTCATTTCTTAGGGAGATGTTAATCTCTGTGGCTTTGGGCCAAGTGCTATCCCTTCTTGTTTGTGGAATTGGCTTGACCAGCAAATACCTGGCAGAAGATTTTCATGCAAACACACCAGTCTTCCAGAGCTTTCTGAACTACATCCTCCTCTTCTTGGTCTACACCACCACCCTAGCTGTCCGACAAGGTGAGTTGCCCCTAATCCCAGGAACATGACTTTTACAAACACATAGACTATGAGCCATTGACTAGACATTTTATCATTTGTCAGTAAGAAGATTCGAATTTCCAGGTCTCGCTTTGCTATTTTGCAGTAATACCACACAGAGACGTACATTGTGTGAATTCAGCAACAAGCAGGAGCTGTACGCACTGCAGAAAAGTACAACTATTCATGCCTTTGAGTTCCTGATAAGGGTTTTGATCCTCTCAATGAATCTAAATAGAGCACCACCTGAAACTCGGAACAGGCCTAATCAACTCTCCTAACCGTGCCAGCCCTGAGCTGTCTGAGGGGACTACAGACAAGTGTAGGTTCTTTGGGGGAAGTGACACAAGTATGAAAATGAACAGCTTGAGCCCACACCATAAAAGGAATGAAAGAAAGGGCGACTCCCATAGATAGCCACATGTTTTAAATATTAAAGAAATAAAATAATGAAAACAACCTTTCCAAGAGTCAATAAGAGAAAATGCCTTTTGTAAGAGTGCGTCTAATAAAGATTATGTGGGTGGGGTCAGAGGCTCTTTTTAAAGCCCCCTACTACACTGTCAAACTTAGTAATAAACCTTTTGTCTGGGACCCTAGAAAAAGCTCCAGATTTTCCCCTAAATTGTAGCTGTTGATCAGGATCCATTGAAAAAATAAATAATAAAAAAACCATTAGTAGCTTTGAAAACAATCACATATGTTAATAACCAAAAAAGCATGTATCTTGCTAGACATGTTAGTTCAATAAATACACTTTTTGAAACTTTCATAAGAACTATTGGTATTTAATCCTTCCATATCCTTATTTGGAGTTCTGTCTAAAATAATACTGCTCAGGTGTAAAAACTTAGCCAATAGTAGGCTTCGTCTTAGAAGAGAAGAGAATGAAGGTGGCTGAGGTTGGGGATGGCTTGGTTGTTCAAGACTTTGCCTTGCAAGTCTGAGAACATGAATTCAGGGGCCCAGAACCTACTTAAAATTCTGAGCAAAGCAGCATGCATCTGGACCCCACCACTGGGAAAACAGAGACAGGCAGATCCTGGAGCTCTCTATGCAGCTGGGTGAGCAAGACTGACAAGCTCCACTCTGTCTTATCAGTTAAGCTGGGGAGTAGTTAAGAGTGCTGCCTGATGTCAATCTCTGGTATTTGTGTGCATACACACATGCATGTGCATGTGCACATGTATGCTTACCTATTTATACACACAAACACAGCACATGAGTAAATAACCCCCAACATACATGCACATGCGCGCGTGCGCGCGCGCGCGCACACACACACACACACACACACACACACACACACACACGGAACATTACCACACTCATACTCAATTGATTTTTCTAGTTGTTGAAAATATATTAGAAGCTAATTTAATTTGCTTTCCCCAAGTTGATGTTACTTGGGTTTTGTTTTGTTTTGTTTTTTTAGAGCCTTTGACATTAACAGCTGTAATGATGGTTAAGAATAAACTGCCAGTCTACAAGAGTTCTAGACACTAAGTCTTAGTGTCCTCAGTGTGAGTCAGAAACCGGTGAATTTGAATGATATAAGTGTCTTGAATGGTGGCGCCCCAGGCAAGGAAAAGACTCCAGGAAGTGAGGCAATGAGAGAGGCATACAATTAGTAACTCGTTTCAGAGAAACTGTGGGAATGAATCAGAAAAGGAGAGGCAAGGGATGAATGTAAAACTCACTTGATGTGAGCTTGAATCAAAATCAAAGCACTGGTATTATTTAACCTAATATAAGGAGTATAATTAAGAATAATGGGGTCAAATAAATTCTCAATAGTTCAGTACTGAAAAGAATGTTTGTATGACGATGGCAAATTCCTCATCAGTGATTTTTAAGCACCCCTGGATTTTGAATTGGCAAATTGTTGCTCCCCTTTGGGTTCTGGTCTTTGTTATTTTCAAAGA
Source organism: Rattus norvegicus (assembly GCF_021556685.1). Lineage (NCBI taxonomy): Eukaryota > Metazoa > Chordata > Mammalia > Rodentia > Muridae > Rattus > Rattus norvegicus. Next base: position 33,391,708 of record NC_141553.1, read on the forward strand.
GTCCAGAGATTAAGTAAGAGTCTATATGTGGGGAGAACAAGCATACTAAAAATTGAAAATCATGATTATAATAGTTACATGTAGAAGCTAGAAAAGTTAAGGTATGAAAAGAGTGTTAATAATATTAAAAATGCCACTTATAATAAATATTTGTAATTGTCAATGACAGTGTATGGAACTTAGCCCTTCTTACTTCTTCAAAGCCAGGAAATATACCATCCAAAATTTTATAAAGCTACTAGAAAAAGATAGAGGCTGTGACCAGCTATTGCTAGAAGAGCAGGTGTCTTAGTCAGGGTTCTCTAGAGTCACAGAACTTATGGGTAGTCTCTGTATAGTAAGAGAATTGGTTGATGATTTACAGTCTGTAGTCCAACTCCCCAACAAAATCAGCAGCAGCTGTGAATGGAAGTCCAAGGATCTAGCGGTGACTTAGTCCCACTAGGCAGGGGGACAGGTGAAAAAGAGAGACTCTTCCTTCTTCCAATGTCCTTATGTAAGTCTCCAGCAGAAGGTGTGTCCCACCACGCCTGGATCTGGGACTTGCTTTGTCCCAGGTGACCTTGAACTCAGAGATCTCCTTGCCTTAAGCTCTTGGGATTCACAGCCACTTTGCCTCAAGACCTCCATAATGAGATCCAGGTCAGAAACTTGTATCTCTTAGCCTCAAGATCAGAATCAAAGATAAGCCTTCCAATTCTGATTGTAGTTCATTCTAGATATAGTCAAGTTGACAACTGGGAATAGCCACTATAGCAGAGCCTCTTTTTGTGAAATTTGGAGGAGGAGGGAGGGATAAGCAACCTTTATAGTACTTCTCAACCTTCCTAAAACTACAACCCTTTCATACAGTTCCTCATATTGTGGTGACCTCCAACTGTACGATTATTTTCCTTACTACTTCATAACTGTAATGTTGCTACTATTATGGATTGTAATGTAAACATATGCTATACTATGCAAGGTATCTGATATGTGACCCCTGCAAAAAGGGCATTTGACCTCCAAGGGGGCCATGGTCTACAGGTTAAGAACCACTGCTTTAGAATAAAAGGAGACATTTGTGTTTCTTGAATTTGACAATCCTGAACAAGAAAGTAGCATGGGGTGTACAGTGTGGTGGGATGGAGTAATGAGATCAGAAGAGAGTCATACAGACAATGTGATAGGTGCGTCAGTGTGGGGAAGGCAGAGGCTGAAGACTGGGAAGGAATATGGAGGCCCTTTAAAAGGAAAGAGTAGGAAATACTGTCTTCCCAGTGAGTGGGGGAACCAGTTCTCACAGTGCAGTGCTCTTTTTGGAGGTTCCTTCCTTCCTTCCTTCCTTCCTTCCTTCCTTCCTTCCTTCCTTCCTTTTTCTCTTTCTTTCTTTCTTTCTTTCTTCCTTCCTTCCTTCCTTCCTTCCTTTCTTTCTTTCTTTTTTTCTTTCTTTCTTTCTTTCTTTCTTTCTTTCTTTCTTTCTTTCTTTCTCTTTCTGTTTACTGTCACGCTGGATGACCACTGACCTTGCTCGAGTATCTGTGTTTGATGTTTACTCACATACACTGGTATTTAGCCAACATCTGAAAATCAGTGCCCTAATTCCATTAATTTAGTACATGCTGTGTCCCTTTAATATGTTGGAAGCATCATAACTTTTCTGTTCAGGCACCTCAACACTTGGAATAACCGAGTAACACAGAGGAAATGGGAAGTCTGCGCGCAGGGGAGGACCCCTTACAGCCACCCCTCCTTTCTCAGTGCTCCTCAAAGCCTGCAGGTCAGATCAAGTGCTGGCATTCGCATCTCTCCTAGCACAAATATCATCTACCCAGTTAGGCTTCCACATTGGCCATATGTGTATGCCTTGGACCGCTGAGAGGAAGCAGTTTCCTGGCTGTATTTTTATAACAGATCACTGTCATGGCACTCAGACAGGTTCTAAAACTAAGGTTGTCACAATGGAAATCCTGAGAATATGTAAGTGTTGTGTGGCCTGAAAGGTTGAAGCTCTGCTCTCTTTCATTTGTCTCTGGAGTTGAAGATTCTACTGTTTCTAACAGAGCACTTCAGTGATAAAACTCCAGAGAATGACGTTTAGTTCAAAATTGCAATGTCCACCAATATATCCAGTTTGGGGAGTAAAGGACAACTGAAAGTACCCTTACATTAACCCCACTGAGAAATAGTTAGGAAATGAAAATGCATCCATAAAGAAACACCAGACATTCAAGAAGTCCATGCTCTATGTCCAAATTAAGGCTCTTGAGAATATAACTAAGGAAGCAAAGGATGCTTCGAGTGAGGCTTCACACCTGATTATCTGCCTACGAATTACTTGAAACGCTCCTTCATCCCTGCATAGTTCCTCCTTTCTTAAAATTTCAGGTAACTCTAGCTGAAATCCAAAAACCAAAAGACACAAAAAGGCAAACACTGTGCAACAAGGGAGGGCAGTCTTCAGCTCAACTAAAGTTGTGCTCTTGCTTTCGTGATACAGAAGCAAGAAATATGACTGGATTTTAAAATCAAAAGTGAACCAGATGCCTTCCCTAACGAGGAAATGTTTATCATCAGCTTTTTGTCTATAGTCATTTCTTACTGTTTTCCATGTCTGCTTTCAGTGCTCCCTGCTTAATGGATGAAGTCAATTTGATTACTACCAGTTTTCTACATATGTGTCTAACTAAAGCAAATGAAGACAGCGCGGTAAAGACAGGACGCTCAGCAAAAGCAAAAGCAGGTTCATAGCCTGTGTTCTTCCTGCAGCCACAGTATGGAAAAGGGCATGGAAATATAATAGAACCCAAAGGGCGTACCACTATATAGAAGCCTGGGGTATCCCTTCAGTATTCCTCATAACAATCCTTATAAGGGTTGATTTTTCACTGAAGAGTATTTATTTAAGCTCATCTAATATTTAATAATAATAATAATAATAATAACAATAACAATCTTCTGGCTAAAGCAATTCAATAAACATCTCATATCTTGCTTTCCTGAAAATTCTTGCAGATAGACTTTTGGATATTTTCTATCATCTCTTGCTTTGTGCAAGCATGAAAATGAAATGAGTCTCCAAAAGTACGAATATAACATCCATAAGCAAGTCTTTAAATATTCATGTAGTTAGAAAAAATAGTTCAGAAGGTCATATTCAGTGAAACAGGGTTCTTGGCAGAAGAAATCTTGGCAACTTAAACGTCTGCGTCTTGCAGTATGCCAGACTCTGGCATTGACTAAGGATCTCTCAAATCAGAAGGTTCTGGTTCTTCTCTACATTTGGGAATCTCTACCCTTGAGTGCATTAGGATATTTTTAGTGTTCACCACAGGTGGTCCCAATCCCAAACCAAAGCAAAAAGACATGAATTAAAGCAAAAGATACAAGGTTTTCTCAGACCAGAAGACCAAGGAGACTTCAGTGCACACTCATTTCCCAACTCCCCAGATAAACCTTACTAAGGCGCTGAAGAGGAGGGAGTGCCTCAGGTTGGCAGGGTAAAAGAGCACATGGAGAATGTAAATATGGAATCATACATCTCCTGGGAGCCACGGGGAAACTAACATCATCAATTCCCTAAGACTAGTGAGGTGATTTTTATTGGACTCTCTTCAGTTCTCCCTTGTAGTAAATTACCTGGCAAACTTCCATGCCTACTCCTTGTCAGGTCACATTGTTTTTTGTTTCTTAAGTGTGACTGGAAAGTTGTAGTCACTGTGGTATAGAAAGTTTGTACCCGAGGGGTTTCTGAGATGAATCCTTGTAGATGACCCTTGAGAAACACTTAACACTGTCACAGTGAGGAACAAAACAGGCTTACGTTTGAGCAAGCAAATACCATGCTAGTAGGAAACTGACAGGAAAATTACACACAAAAAGTTAGAGCCCACGTCTAGCAAAGCTGCCTGTCATGCCATTCTCCATAGAACACCTGTGGAAGTGCAAACTGGCCACACTACTTCTGAATACAGTTTGGCATTTGCTCATAAATTTAAACATACACTTCTTATATGATCCAACAGTTATTCTCTTCCTAAAAGAAATGACAGCGTAACATTGATACACCAACATGTATGCACATGTGGCTTGCTTTTAGAGACTATAAAAACCTATAAAAACAGCAACAAAAACAGAAACCTGAGTGCTCATTAGTTTATAGAGGGGGAGGAAAAGCCGCTTGTGGTGTCGTACACCAGTGATCCCAGTATTCACGAGGCTAAGTCAAGAAGAATTTCACAGATTCAAGGTCATCTTAGGCTAAAGGATGACTCTCGTGCTAGTCAGAGCTGTGTAGCAAGGTGCCACCTCAAAGAAAAGCAAGGAGCAGTTGGGGTTAGTTTTAGGGGCCAGTGAGTTGGTTCACAGGATAAAGGCATTTTCCACAGAAGCCTGATGACTTGAATTCTTCCCCGGAGCTCACTTTGTAGAAGAACAAAACCATCTCCTTCAGGTTTTACTCTGTCTACCACATACACAGCATAACACACACGTGCCTACACTCACATCTATACATACAACACAATAAATAAATAAATAAATAAATAAATAAATAAATAAATACTGTAACGAGTTTATATAATCCATTACCACTTCCTAAGAAAGAAATAAGGTACCCATTCCTATAGCAATATTAACTATTTTCAATAAAATAGTTAAAATATGCTAAGTGCAGAACTGGATGCTCTGGGTAACCGCATGCTGTATTGTTATATGAGGTTTTGGAGAAAGCAAAATAATAATGACAGAAGTATATCCACAGTGGGTGGAGACTGAGAGTGAGGGCAGGCTGCTAAAGCCACCAAGGACACCTTTGGCTCAATGTGTTCCCTGCGTTTCAATTGTAACAGGCATCGTATAAGTGTATACGTCTGTCGAGACTCTTCAAACCATATACTTAAAGAGATGAGGTTTACTGTGTCTAAATTATACTTGATGGAAAAGAGAAAATAGCCTAACTGTAGGCCACACTGTAGTCACCTGGGTGGAAGACTATATTGTGGAGTTTCCAATATGTGGCTATTCTTCAGGTTACACACGGGTATCAGGAAATGCTGTTGAAAGCGTCACCCTTCATTGTGGCATCCTTCTGGAATACCAAGCAACTTGATCAATCAAGCTTCAAGCCACGCATCAAATAGTGCCAAGTACACAAGTTCCACGTATATACAGTGTTTACACGATAAATTTGCAGCAAATAGAGCATCCCACACTCTTAATAATATTTAGAGCACTCAATATAAGACATCATATTTACACCGCAGTGCATAATCACAAATACAGTGTTGTACATAGAGCTCTCCGTATCAGCCCAATAAATGACTTTCAGACTGAAAGAAATGGATAAGAATATGCAATGCCATCTTCTCCGTTTAATGAATCCTCATGTAAATTCACACGCATGTTTTTATATATCCCCTCCCCCTGCTTTCCTCATGCTAAATACTTCCTTAATGAGTACCCCTTTGGTTCGTTCATTCCCAACAGCATCTAAGCTTGCAGGAAGGGATTGTGTCCCTGTTGTATCGGGAGTCCATGTTGACTGTTAATTCGGGAAATCTTTAAGCATTAATCTTTCCATGTTGAGAGCTGGCAAAAAGCAATACTCATTCCTGGCACGAAGCTGCAGGGCTCATGTGGGAGATTGAAGGGCGGTTACAAGATGATAACTGTATTGCCTGAAGCAGATAAGTCCCCTCCTGCCAAACCAGTGCTTTGTATGTAATTAGTGTAAAAATTCAGAGGAATAGAGTTTATCCTCACAATCATCTTTCTCATTAAAATCGAATCATAATGGAGGAACAAAGCCATCCCTGAAGTGAACGGAATTGCTTCCCTGAAGTTTTCATTAAATCAAAAGACTCAGCAGTTGGGACTCACGCAGGCACCATTGCAGGCTGCTGCATGAGATCTGCAGGAGAAAATGACTTTTTACCCCTCCCAGGATTAGAATTGCATTGCGATGATCTTCCGATCAGAATCCCCTGCCTGTGCATTTTATGAATGTTCCTGCTCACTGGATTCTATTTTTGAGGCTTCTGAGGAGCAGGGGGAAGATCACGTAATTTGACACGTTTAAATGCAATACATGAAAATTGGGGGGGAGGGGGTGCTGTGCACCAGAGTCAGAAAGTGTCTGCAGTGACCTACATTAAGAAAAGCATAAAGAAAATAACTCCTAATACAAGAACATTCAGAGCCTATGCTGCTTCTCCTCATGTTTTATTTAATAATTCCATGACAGAACATAAGCATCACTACCTTTCACTTCTAGCTTCCTAATCAATCATTTCTAAGAATGTCTTTTTTCTTTAAGCTTTCTTGAGATATATTTTCCTTAGAAAAAAATTAAAATAGCTCTATATCTTAGAGTAAAGAATGATGCCTCTTTGTGCATTTGATTACATTAATGTGTTATTTGTGATTATTTGATTAAAACTCTTTTCCTTTAACTTAAACTTAACATTGTTTTTCTAGTTAGTAGGGGTGCGGTTTTGTTGTTTAATTCTGTTTACATTTTCTCCATAAAATGTTGCTACCTGCTCCTTCTTTTTACTAAACTATTGGTTTAAAAAAAAAAAAAGAAATGTTTACGTGAGCGTCCCGTGAGTGAATCTTTTCTGCAGTCATTTAAAACAGTTACATACATTTATATAATGAATGGAGTTATATAACGAATTTAGTCAGTTTTTCCTCCCCAATACCCTTCTCAAGTCTGCCTCTCCCCCTGAAATTGACAAGTCCTCTTCAAAATTTCATGACTTACTTTGTATGGAAGTCACTGACTTTATTTAGGTTCTTGCCAGAGCATTTCTAGGGATCCAATATCTCTGGCCTCTTTGAGCCCTTGCACTTTCATGTACACACCCACACACAAACATGCACACATACACATCATTTAAAAAATTAAAATTTAAAAATATATTCTTTTAAACAATTATGGTTGAGACCTTTTCTGAGTTCAATTAAATTAAAATTCAGAGTGAGGTTCTTCACTAGAGTAAATGCAACTTATTTGTGGCTGCATATTACTGAAGAAAATCACACACACACACACACACACACACACACACACACACACACACCTGAAAGAGTGGGCAACTGGTATGGGTCTTCAGAGAGATATAAGGTCTCCATGACCCTCCTCCCTTCACCTACGATATGTTGATGGGCCTAAGTTTCTTTAAGTCTTATGTAAAGACCCACCGCTGAGAAGAAGTCATGACCATAACAGCTATGCTGTGTGCAGAAGACATGCTTTTACTATATATCTCGCTGTCCTCTGGAATTTACATTCTTTTTCCCTGCCAACTGTCTACGGTCCTTGAGCCTTGGGGGTGTTGGTATTAGTCTTCTACTTAGGACCAAACACTCAACCGTCACTTAGTCTTGGCATTTTGTCCAGTTTTGCATTAACAACTAACCCATCACAGTAAGAAACTTCTCTGATTAAGGCTGGCTATGGCACTTACCTTTGAGTAGCAGCATTAGTAGCTGGAGGGGATTTAATAACACAATCATTGTATGTCACTTCTTGGTCATGTCGCAGCCCAAGTGATGCCATGGCTGTTGAGCAGGTTTGCAATACCAGCCATGAGTTCCATTCCACTGAGTAGACTTCAAATCCCATCAGAAAGCAGTTAGCTATCCCCATACTGATCATCCACTATTGCACTGGCGGGCACACTGTGCCTGGTGATTAGAAATATAAGCTGATAGAATTCACAATCAGATAAGCCTTTTCATGTCTTTCCTTATTTAGCAGCCTAAAAACTGCCCTTTGACTCTGTGACAGCTAGCTAATAGGGAGGAAGCTTCCAACTAAGCCCCAACAGTGATTTTTCTATGTCCTAAGACATAAGTGGGCAGTGTCTTAAGCAATAGGGTCTTACGATCAAATCCAAGTGGGAAGCAAGGAACAAAGACAATGTGGTATAATGTTTGGGAGTCTCTGGGGCTTAACTAATCAACGGTTTAGAGGAAGGTATCCCATATTTGAAGAAAATATATAGCTTCAAATTTGTATCTCCATAAGTCTACTCAGTTAGACTTTTGGGGACTGCAGATGTAGATCAGTGGTTGAATAATACTTCTTTCTCAGTAGGCTCAGATGTGAGGCCCAGAACTCACATCTGGTGTCACACAACCACGTGGAAATCCAGCTCTAGGGAGACAATGTCTCTGGTCTCTTGCACTCACATGTACAATCTCTCACACACAAACATACACATGCATATAATTTAAAATATAAATATAATTTTGAACAACTGCGGTTGAGAACGTTTCTGGACTCAATTAAATCAAAATTCAAGAACCATTGCAGAGTTTATGGCTCCTTAGTGGAGCCTTTCGCTTCACCCATCTGGATACTAATGATAACTGTCTCCGTAGTTTATGTGAGCCAAACAAGGTATGGTATTGGTGGGGGCTGCCTAAAAGCAGTCAAGGAATGTGATTATTTATTTACTCAATAAATGCTGAAACGTCTTCCCATCAGTTGGAGGTGTTTGTGTTTGATACAAGGTCTCACTCTGGCCCTGGCTTCCCACATGCTGAGATTGTGGGCATGAAGCACCATGACTCGCATACCAATAGTTTGAATTTTATATGCAAAACCCTTTAATTTGTGTAAAATCCTCATGGTGACTTTGTCTAGGATTCCTGCATGAGTGGTCTCTTTTAGCTGACCTTGAGTATCATAGCTGCTGGTGTGATTCCTAGGGGAATTCAAGAGAAAAGATTCCAGATGTTCTCTGTCCAGTATGGTGGCCAATGTGAACAGGGAATTCATTCATGTATTATACAGTCATGCAACTAATTTTAAAGATGCACAAGTGCAAAATCATCTCACTAGTGCCCAGAGGGGGTCTTTCTGCCTAAACCAGCTAAGCCAAGGGAAAGAGTCAACACCCAGTGCCTTTGTCCGGATGGCTCCGGAGGGTGTCCTGAGTCTTTTAACTGTGAGTTCATCTGCATAGTTTACTGAGGCTGGGGAAGACAGGCAAGGAGAGTTCATCTGCATAGTTTACTGAGGCTGGGGAAGACAGGCAAGGAAGGCACTAGAGGTGTCTGAGCGTTTTTTTCTATCTTTATTAAATTGGGTATTTCTTATTTACATTTCAAATGTTATTCCCTTTCCTGGGTCTCCAGGCCAACATGCCCTTAACCCCTCTGTCTCCCCTTCTATGTGGGTGTTTCCCTCCCCATCCTCCCCCCATTACCGCCCTCCCGCCAACAATCACATTCACTGGGGGTTCAGTCTTAGCAGGACCCAGGGCTTCCCCTTCCACTGGTGCCCCTACTAGGCTATTCATTGCTACCTATGAATTTGGAGCCCAGGGTCAGTCCATGTATAGTCTTTGGGTAGTGGCTTAGTCCCTGGGAGTTCTGGTTGGTTGGCATTGTTGTTCATATGGGGCCTCAAGCCCCTTCAGCTCTTTCAGTCCTTTCTCTGATTCCTTCAACGGGGGTCCCGTTCTTAGTTCAGTGGTTTGTTGCTGGCATTCACCTATGTGTTTGCTGTATTCTGGCTGTGTCTCTCAGGAGAGATCTACATCTAGCTCCTGTCAGCCTGCACCTCTTTGCATTTTTAAAGAGCTTTCCCTAGGGTTGGCATGATGTTGTTGTTTGTGTGAGCTGCCTTTGGATTCTAGACTGGTCTCAAATGTACAGCTCTGCTCTCTCAGTTTTGGAACTGTAAGAAGTTGGCTCCCACACCCAGTCATCATGATGAAAGGTAAAGGGAGAACGCCTCATCTTGTCTCTCCCTCTTGGCTCTATGTGTGCTTCTTGTTTCTTATCTTGAGTCTAGCCCTTTCCTTCCCACATAGCCTTTAACTTTGAGACAAATCGGTAAAAACAGGAAGAAAGCACCCATTCTGCAAGAGAGCAGAAATGTTCTTATAAATCTTGGACGACCGAGAGCAAACCAGGTTCCATTCTGACTTTTCTACAAACCACTTCCCCAGGTCACTTTGCTTTGTTCAGTGAAAGGCTGCAGGCACCGATGCCCATTAAGGTGTGCGCGAAGCTAGGAGGAGCTGTCTTCTCTCCTGGATGGTTTTTACTCCCTCCCACTCTCAGGATGGTGAACTGCAGCCAACAAACACTGATGAAGTCAAGGCAAATCCAGAACAGCTGGGAAGTCAAACACCCTGATAACTGAGGTCCACGCCAGCTGGAGAAGTTGAAGAAAAAAGAAATGTAAAAAGCCAAAGTCAGGGGACTGCGCTGTCATCAGCAAGAGATCATCAGTTCTTGGGATAAGGACCATAGATGGTTTTAAATCACTATGAAATTGTCAATGGATTCCACGTTGGAGAGCCAGGTCATGGTTTTATAATCAAAATCCTACATTTTCCTTAACTAATTAAAATGATGGCGAGCCTTTCTCATTTAAGGTCATCTCCATGAATGCCACAGTAAGAAATAGGTAAGCAGTAATGTAGGCATACTTCAAGAACCAGTATTCTTCTTGAGTGACCTCATTCAAAAGACTTAGACACATACTTCCTTTTCTTTCTCCTCTCCTCTCCTCTCCTCCACCTCCTCCTCCTCTTTCTCCTCCTCCTCTTCCTCCTCCTCCTCTTCCTCCTCCTCCTCTTCCTCCTCCTCCTCTTCCTCCTCCTCCTCCTCCTCCTCCTCCTCCTCTTCTTCTTCTTCTTCTTCTTCTTCTTCTTCTTCTTCTTCTTCTTCTTCTTCTTCTTCTTCTTCTTCTTCTCCTTCTTCTTCTTCTTCTTCTTCTTCTTCTTCTTCTTCTTCTTCTTCTTCTTCTTCTTCTTCTTCTTCTTCTTCCTCTCTCTCTCTCTCTCTCTCTCTCTCTCTCTCTCTCTCTCTCTCTCTCTCTCGGACATGGTAAAACCACTCTATTTCAGAGTTCAAAAAATAACATCTGGGTGGAAAGAAGAAAAATATATAGGAATCCAAGATGAAAAAAAGTTACAAAGTATCCTAGGAGAGCACAAAGCGCTGGAGCCAGAAAGGTAGGAAGTGGCCGCCTACCTATTCCATCGTCCTTGGAGAAGAAGGGACCATGCCATTGTGGGTCATGGAAGTGTCGCATAGCAACTGTTGAGCAGGACACCACCCACAAACTCAATGGTATACACAGTGGCCCCTCCAAGATTCAAAGCACAGCTTCCTGATGGCCTCTCCTGGCCTTCTTTTGATGGTATATGGCCTTCTCACCAAGACCCCATCTTTGCTTTAAGGAAAGCAGCAATCAGCTTTTGCTCTACCTACAAGCACATTTCAGCTTTGCCTTTGTTGGCTGAGGTCGAAGCTTCCAGCTGTGCAGTGTTAAACTCAGGACCATTATAGCACAGCTTTAAGGCAGTTATTGATTTTAGACTTTTGTTCGACTAAAAGAAAACTAAGGCAGATCATCCAGGAGCAAGCAAAGACTGTCTAAAAATAAAGTCAAGGAGCTTGGTAAGTAACTTCTCACAAGGAAGTGTGTGGGCACAGCTTATGTAAGTGACAGGAATGGGGAAGTCTTTCTACAGTTAAAATTATAGGTTATTTACTATATGGAGACTTATTAACCCGCAGCCCCTGGTTCCTACTGTTCTGACCTCAAGTATGATTAACTATGCTAAGTGAAGAAAAGAAATCTTGTGATGAATGTGTGGTCATACTGAGTGTGGTGGTCCTGAAGGGAGTCAACGTGGTGCACAAGGTGAGAATGTGACCCCTCTCCCAGAGATGTTTCATAGTGTTAGTTCTATGGTTCCTTTATAGAGAACCTTCCAGAAGTCTCCAGCTGAGCACATGCCATTCAAATTTCTATTACAGAACTTCCAGTTCTCTTACCTACCCACTCTTTTTCATTTCCTGTGGATACTTGTTCATCATCCCGCTCATTATTCTTCCTTTTTTTCAGGAAGTGTTTTGGGAATGCTCTCTTTTCCTGGGCACTGTTTGGTAGGACCGAGTTCCACCCCACCATCACTGGGCGGGTGCTGGGATTCAGGGAAGTACCAAGACACTGCTCCAGGGGTGGGAAAATGCAGTCTGAGGTTGGGAAGCTAAAGCTGCTATTCCCTGACTCAAGGCATGTAGTTGCCACTAGAAAACTGCACGGGGAAGTTGGCAACAAAGGATTGGGGGTCCATGGGCCTTCGCAGAGGCCAGGATCACTGGGAGCCCTCAGGCTGAGGACAGTGTCTAGCCTGGAGATGGGGATGGAATCTCTGGCTTAGCTCATCTGGTGAAGGTAGCAGCACTTGTGTGGGGAGTACAAGTGGCCCTTCTATGGGAGATGTAGACAGTGGCTCTACTCCATGTTCCCCATGGTGGCTCTTGATGAAAGAGACCTTGTGCATCTATGTCCCCTCCCGAGCAACTACAATGGACTCTCCATACTAACTCAGAGAACACACCTCATGGTGGTAGATATTGAATGTGTTTGTAGGATATGCTGACTGATACACAAAGCTTTCTCCAGTGATCCTCCACTAACATCTGTGAAGTACACTGTGCCCAACACCATGTGAGACCCCTCCAGGTAATCCCTCTATGTCTTCATTGGCTCTAGCTCTGTAGTAAGCGGGGCCAGGGCTGGTTGTCTCCTGGATTGCTGCCACCATCATCTTTGCCGATTTCCGTCTTTGATGTCTGTCCCATTTGCATCTCGGGCATCTCACATTTAAAGCTCTCAAGTCAGATCCTGGATGGCCACGTCCATCCTTCCTTACAATTCTGATTGAACTCAGGATTTGACAACACTAACAGCTGGGGGAAGGGATTAATTAATAAAAAGTTTTCTCCGTCTAATGAAATCAATCTCTACTTCACTTCTCTGCAATTATGTGAAGGAAAAGGAGTCTTGTCACAAGGACTCAAAAAAAAAAATCTCAAAATCAAGGTAGTAGGATGTTGCTAATCCTGCTTCCTAATTAACGTGTCTACTTCAGGAAAAGAGGCCAGACAAATAACAAGCTAATTTTTATCCTCCTAGCCAGGGGTCTCTTCTCAAGTGTAAGCCAAATTCCCTTGGATTTCTGAGTAGGTGAATCTGATTCAAATGTAAATAAACTAATAATTAATCAGTATTTCAGGTACCAATTTCATATGGAATGACTTTGGCTGCTCCTACATTCTGCAAACAGGTTTGCTGCTAAATAGAATCTTCCTATCACTTCACGTAGAACCTCCAACTTAAATTTGATTAAATCCATTTTGACTTGAGAGTGAGGACAATGAAAGAATTTAGCGATCGATCTAGGTAGCAAACAAATATATGTGTTATATTGTTCCTAAAGCATATGTCCGTGCGATCGACACTGCTAAACATGAGGAAGGTGCCAGGAAGGACTAAGAGCCAAAGAGATTAGGCTAGAGGCCATTGTTTTTGTTTTGTTTTGTTTTTATTTTTTCTTTTTTTCAGAGCTGGGGACCAAACCCAGGGCCTTGCGCTTGCTAGGCAAGCGCTCTACCACTGAGCTAAATCCCCAACCCGAGGCCATTGTTTTAGTTTTATTTTTTTATTTTTAAGTTACTTGGGCTAACACATTAGTGTAAACATTGCTATGTAATATAAACGGTTCAAACACAAGGCATAGATATAGTTAAAAAAAACGATCGCACTACCCACCGAGCACATGAACACCGCTTTATTCCAAGGAAATCTTCATTCAAATACTGTCGCTTGTTTTCCATGGCATTTTTCTATGCATTTATATTCATATAGAGCATTGTCGTGTGTTCTTCATGAAAGTGCTAGAAATTACAAGTTGCTTTGCAGTTTGGTTTTTCTCATGTGCCAGTTAATATGGCTTGGGAAACTGTCCACCTCAATCCATGTACAGTTACTGTAGAGTTGTAATTGCCACAATCGTATCCAAAAGAACCAAATTAGTAGTCACATAGATTCCTGTCGGTTTTGAATTTTCCCATCTATTTTTCAAATATTTCTTTATATGTGTGGGTTTGCATGCATGCGGGTGAGTGTGTATAATGTGTGTGTGTGTGTGTGTGTGTGTGTGTGTGCATGTCTGTATGCCTGTGTGTCTGTGTGTTTGAGAGAGAGGGGAGGGAGAGAGGAGAGAGAGTGTGTGTGGGAGGATGGGTGTGAGTGGACGCATGGCACGTGTGGGTGGTACCCAGGGAGAGCAGAGATGGCATGGGATCGTCATCTGGAGCTGGAGGTGCCAGTGCTTTTGAGCCGCCCAATGTGGATGCTGGAACCTGCACTCTGGTCCCCTAGAAATGCAACGAACGCTCTCGGCCACTGAGCTATCTCTTCAGTACCATACTGTTAAAGAAGAACAATCCTTACAGATAAGCCTTTGGACAAATGTGTTAGTATTTTGTAGTTTACATTTTTAAAATTGGAAAGACTGAGTCAAATATTGACAAATATCACCAACTTCTCCCTACCCTACATACTCTCTCAAAAAGTGACAGTCACGGACAAAGCCTGTCATGAATATCCAAGAGTACCTTCCCCACTATTTATCTTTTACCACTGGGCGTTATCATTGACTTTTGTCATATTTTCTTAATCCGTATCTCCTTAATCACCAAGGAAACATTTGCTGCAAACCTAAGGTAACTGTTCACTTTTGAAAAGTGAAAGCCTGTAGCAGCAACAGCTTCTCACAGCCTGCTCTCGTTGCAAGCACACATCCCAGGGGCACATTCCTCGGTCATCCAGCCACCCGTTTTCCATTTCCTTGTGAGGAGACAGGGCAAAGAAGGAAAAACGAATAAGCCCTGTGGTACCTCGCTTTGGAAGAATGCCACACCAGAGCGCCAGATAATAATACTGAAATTTATATCATCCATAAGCCTTTTATAGTGGTGTAATTAGTAGGGCTATTTAATACTACCCAAGCCTAGCTTTCTTTATTGCTGTAAACACAGCTTGTAATCACATAAATGACATCAGTAATAATCCTTCAGGGTATCCTGGAAACCTAAGCACTTGAACTGGTGGAGCTAAACCTTCATCATAATCTTCATTCAAAATAAAAGCTTAGAAAGCAGAATGGCGAGGGGGACCATTGGGTCCTTTGCAGCATTTTGGATTTTGGATTCAAGGGAAGCGCAGCATTGTTAGTGTGGGAACAATGAGTGGGAAAGCACAGAGGAATTGTCACTATTAGTTCAAGATTATGCTCCTCTGGGCTAAATACTGCCTGTCTTCTGTGACATCAAGCCACTTATGTATGGTCCCTGTACTCATTAGGTGCTTTATTAACGCTAATCCCCAAAAGCCGACCTATTGAGTATATCGAGTATATTTACCTCTCGTTTCTTAAAAAATAATGCATGTTCCATTAAGACAGTTTCCAGGAATCTCACACTGCAAATAGGCGGCCTTCTTTAGACGAATGCTGCAGGACTGAGAGAATCAAAACTGCAGTCAAGAATGGTCTCCAGCACAGTCTATGTTCCTGCCTTAGGCAAGTTACCTATGTGATCCAGATTTCCCTGCTCAATAAATGGGGAAGTCTATCAAATAAAATTATTGGCCTATATTTCTCATTTTATATGGTCAGAAGTATGAATTCATAACTAGTGGTTCTATTAAAATATCCTTCTCTAATGATGTTGGAGAGATGGCATTTGATTGTATATGACATTTTAGAGTTGGATAATGTCTTAGTTAGGGTTTTACTGCTGTGAACAGGCACCATGACCAAGGCAACTCTCACAGGGCAACATTTAATTGTGGCTGGCTTACAGGTTCAGAGGTTCCGTCCATCATCATCAAGGTCGGGATATAGCAGCATCCAGGGAGGCATGGTGCAGGAGGAGCTGAGAGTTCTACATCTTCATCTGAAGGCTGCTAGCAGAATACTAGCTTCCAGGTAGCTAGGAGCAGCATCCGAAAGGCCATACCTACTCGAACAGGGCCATCCCTTCTAACAGTGCCACTTCCTGGGCCAATTGTATATAAACCATCACAAATATTAACTGTCTTAAACCAACTATCTGAGTAAATCCAGTATATTCTATGAAAAGTAGGACTTTTGGTCAAACAGGTAAAGCACTGATTCACTCAGCCTGAGCATAGAAAACAAGAAAAAGACATTTAACAAATGAGCAAGAAACAGTGCACAGCTAGTTTGATTTCACAGCCTCCCTGTAGATGCTCGAAACAATCATTCCGGGGGTGAGGGTGGGGAATATGAATATACGTCATCTTTTAGCTCTATGATAATCATTTTTTTTTACAGTTGGGGGAAACTAAGACTCAGAATGGTTAATTAACTGATCAAAAATGACCTAGGGGCTTCTGTGTAATATATCAAGTCCCCAAAATCACCATGCTCTAACAACAAAAATATGCCTAGTAAACCATACCATGGAAACCATAGTTTCTCTGACACACCCATTCTACCCATAGCTAAGGGTGGAGAGAACCCAACATATGCAAAACTGAAAAAGGAAAAGTCCGTTGTAGAGGAGTCAGCAGGAGGGATATTCCTGGGACCTTGGTACAGATTGAAAAGCAAGGAGAGTTCTCTATCAACTGAAACAACAGTCAGGTGAACTGTAAGGACACATAGGGGACAGTTTAAAAATGTGGTTCTGGAAAGGAAGTACAAAGACATCTCAAAAGCTTCAGCAGTGCTTAGCCTCCGAGTCTCAAGAAGGCCAGTGTTGACGATGCTATCTATCAGGGGCTTGAAACCTTGCTGGAAAGACGGCACAGTGGTTGAGAGTGTTTCTGGCTGCTCCAAATGATTTGAGTTTTGTGCCCATCTTGCACATCTTTTGGCTCAAAACCACCTACAGTTCTACCCCCAGGTGATTCCATGACTACTTCTGGCCTCTGAGGTCACATGCACACAACACACAGTGCGTGTGCACGCACACACACACAAACACACACACACACATACACACACACACTCAAACACACACACACACACAAATAAAATAAAATAAAAGTGGTTCTTTAAAAAGCAAGCAAAGAAACAAGCAAATAAGCTTTGAAAATATGGATGAGCTGAGTCAGAGTGAAATGGCAAGAAATCCTTATTTGTTTGTTTGTTTGTTTGTTTTTCAGTGCTCACACTGAGTCAGTTGCCATTCAAGTCATTTGTTACAGGAAGAGGGACATACATGTTTGTACTGATTTTTAAAATTCAAGATATCCAGCTACATATGTGTAGTGGCTAGATATGTAAATAAATATGAAAAATATACCTCATGGTCAGGAGAGATCAGAACCATCAGAAAGGAGACCTAGAGGGCTCATAGATGTTAGAGTTATCAGAAGGGTTTCATACTTCAGTTCTGGGAGAGAAGAAGAGCATTCGTGGAAAGTAGGGAATTTCCATAAGTTAGAGTGAAAAAGAAAGGGAGGGGTTAGTGTTCAATGGGAATGATGAAAAGGGTAATAAGACAGCACGTTCAGTCCTGAAAACGTACACAGAGGTAGCATTATACAGACTGAGAAAGTTAGATTTAGGAGTATGTGTTAGGGTTATGTGTACATAGTAACGATTAGTTAAAAATGAGGCCATGACTCTGAAGGAGAGTAGAAAGAAATGTAGTAAGGGTTTGGAGGAAGAAAAGGGAAAGGAGAAATGTCCTAATCAAATGATAATCTCCAAAGAAATATAGCAAAGGAAATGAAGCATATAGGCCTCTCAAGCAAGGAGTATTAACTTGAAAGTATCCAGCCACAAAACCAAAACAAAACAGAAATAAACCAACCCAAACCAAACCAAAAACCAGGGAGCCTTGTAGAGCATAACAGAAGAGATGGTCCAGAGTGAACCTGACATTAGGGAGTGATCCAGTGAGCGTGCACACGGGCTTCTGAAAGTAATTATGGCCATGGACATGCTGGTTGTCTGAAGAGACGGTCGCTGAGAACTTCCAAATGGATTGTGCACTGTCCATGCATTCAACAAGCTTGTCAGCACTCAAGCAAGAGAACTGCGAAGAAAAATCACTCCTAGTCGCCTCCTGTGTAAACTGCTTAAATGATTTTAAAAAAGCAAAAACAGTCTTGAAAGCATAAAAAAAATCATGATATATAAAGAGCTACTTCTTACTAGAAACAACAGAAAGAGAAATCAATAGAAATGGTTAAACTGTGAGAGTTAAAGCTATCATTAATCTAGAAACCGTGGAGGTCCCCGTTAAGGAAGAGGGGAAGGGAGCTTTGCACAGTTAGTAAGAACTAGCAGGGAGGAGCATACTGTGGCTCTTGATATGGTAAAGTTGCTTCTATAGCGATGTTTGCCTTCCAACATTTAATTTTGACGAGTTACTTTTCTTATAAACTTATTAAAAAATTCAGGTTACTTGCCAACACTTCTCTGTTACAGAAAATGCTTACAGGCAACGGCAGTAAAAATTTAATCATTTTTTTCTCCTCACTCAAAAATAGCCACCAGGAAGAATAAGGCATTCTAATCAATATGCTATAATGCAGTGTGGTAATTATTTGGCTTCTAAAGGAAATCAACAAGTCTTATGTGATTTCCTACAATCTATAAAGGTGCCACAGTCTACTAGTCCATTCACCATGACTAAGTTTGCATGTTTGCAAGTTCAGTCACATCAGTCCCCTTCATCCCCACAAACTTCACCTTCATCACGGCCATAGATGAGTATTCATTGCCAGCAAATGTGGCCGGTGCTTTTAACAAGTAACGTGCTCAGAGCAGCACAAAATGAAAAGTCCTGTGGGAAGATCGAGAGAGGAGGTGTGAACAGATGTTTCGCGTCCACCTCAGAAAGCACCTGAGAGGGTGAACACTGATGGTTTAACAGCCTGGAATCCCTAAGGGAGAGCCACCAAGGATGTCCGTTACAAATCAGGATGGGACATTGTATCCAAGTGGTGTGAGACATCATCCTAATGAGCTGGGCTGGGTTTCTGGATTGTCCAAAGAGGAAAAAGTAAGATGACTGCTGAAGTCTTACTGCTTCCTGGTTGTGGGTGTGATGTGACCAGCTGCCTTCTGCTCCTGCCACCAAGCCTTCCTTTCTGTGACAATGGTGCATGACTATGTGCCCTTGGTCTGTAAACCAACATAACCCCTTCCTCCTTTCTGCTTCTTCTTGTCAGATATTTTGCCTCAGCAATTAGAAAAGCAAACAACAAATTATCTAAAGTCGCGCTTTCGTTTCTAGTTTGCTAATAGAGTGTTTGACAGAGCCAAAGTGAAAAATAGAAAATAATTGTTCTGGTTCATTTTGAAAGTGCTTTTAAAAAATTTTTTAAATCCACTGGTGAGGATTTTAAGAGTCATGTATTTCTAGTTTAGAGTCTCTACTTTTACAGCATCTGGGCCAGAATCTCAGAGTGTGTTAGCATTTTGAGTTCATCGTACATAGGAAAGGCATCCCTTCATGGGTACCCCTGCCCATTCTATTTCTTCCTCATAATGGGCCAAACTATGTTTCCCTTTAGCTTATAGTTGTTTGGACCCCGTGACATATTGTCTTTTATGAGGTGGTTATTAAATTATTCCTTCAAATAATCCCTTCAGATTCTATATTTGCATTTTTCTTGTTAAACTGAACATCGCCATCCCGGGTCTCTCCCAAGCCACCTCCTCTGTTCTAAGTGGCGTCATACCATCATCCTCTCCTCAGGCTGTTTAAGTCTGTCCCACTCTCTGTTCTTTACAGTGGGAACAGGATCACCTCTCTTCTCTTTCTAAAGTTAACCTCAGCTCTGAAGTTTAAACTTGCACTTGATAATTCTATTTCCACTCACAATAACCGTGTCTAAACAATCCCAGATCAAATGGTAACTGCCGTCTTATACATCCCTGTATTCCGGGACTTCAGGAAAGAATTTTCCACAAGCAGCTAATTCTGTATCTTCTAATTTTTATTTTAAAAATACACCTGACCAGAATGGCCTTCTTGGCATAATAAATCCATTTCTTCCCAGCAATCTTTTGTGCCCCTCAAAGTGACTGTGAGTCCCCTTAAATCACAAACACCTTTCCTCTTTAAGGGCCACTGCAGACTTTAAATCTCTCCTATTTTCCATGCCTATCATAGCTTTTAAAACACAATTCCAGACTCTCTTTCATCTCTTCACACTCTGTAAAAAAAATGTGAGACCCCAAATATATTAAATATATATTATTAATTATATATATTAAATGTTAAATATAATTATATATAATTATATATATTATATTATAAATATAATTATAAATATAAATATAATTATATATATTATTAATATATATATATTAAATGTTAAATATAAAATAACTGATGGAACCAAGTCATCTCAGGCAAGCCTCTTGCCATGCTCTGGCAAGATGTATTTTGTATTTCTTTTTCTAAATCAAAAATCATGAGGGTGGTCAGCAAACCACACTAGATCATCCAGTGTAAGTATGCATCCTACTTAGCTTTAAGCTGTCCTTTCCCTATGCACAGAAAGTTGTATCCTTCATCCTGAAAAGTCTTGGGAAAAAAAGGATGGGTTGAGTTTCTTTAGTGATTTCCTCTTGTAAAAGGACCATTGTTGTATGCATGTCCTCTTAGGTGTTGGGGGAGCTGAAACAGAGGATTGGTTTAATCCACAAGGTCAAGGTGAGATTGGGAAACATCACCATTCTATCCAAAAACAAAACCAAAACCCCTCAGATCTGATTTATTTTAATTTATTTACATTTAAAAGGCTTACTTAGCTTTTCTTTTTTTAAACTGTCTTCCAACGTCTCATTATTCCTTAGCAGGTAGATACAAATTGCAATAATTTCTTAGTCTTATTGCTATGGTTAATATTTGTTGTTCTAGATAGAGAATTTTTTTTTAAGATTTGCTAGTATAGTTTCCAAGTCTCTTTGGACTCTACCGGGAACTCTGAAAAAATGGTCTTTGCCTTCTAGAAGTGTTTTTCCTTGTTTCTGTGTGAAAGATTAGTAGGCGTGCCTAGCGAATCAATCTCTGGAGGAAAGAAAATGCCCAAGTTGCAGTTATAACCTTCTCAGCTTCCCATCTCACGGGTCAGACATCCCCTCCCACAGTTCTGGGGTGAAGTAAGCGTTGACTTATTTCATGCTCAGTTCTTTTTTTTTTTTCATCTTTATTAACTTGAGTATTTCTTTACATTTCAATTGTTATTCCCCTTCCCGGTTTCCGGGCCAACATCCCCCTAACCCCTCCCCCTCCCCTTCTCTATGGGTGTTCCCCTCCCCATCCTCCCCCCATTACCGCCCTCCCCGCAACAATCATGTTCACTGGGGGTTCAGTCTTGGCAGGACCCAGGGCTTCCCCTTCCCCTGGTGCTCGTACTAGGCTATTCATTGCTACCTATGAGGTCAGAGCCCAGGGTCAGTCCATGTATAGTCTTTGGGTAGTGGCTTAGTCCCTGGAAGCTCTGGTTCTAGAGCACAGTTCCTTACCCATCTGTGGGACAATCCCGTGCTCTAACAGCTGCTTTTAGATGTTCTCATAGTGTCTCAATTTGGATATAGTTCAGCTGACCATCCTACTTTAAGGAGTTTATTTTTGGTAAATGTTACATTTAGCGTGACAAGTGAAACTTATCGTATTTTATCTTTCTAGTGGAACGCTTTACATTTTAAGAAGGCATGAATTGTAAGCAATTTAAGGGAAGGTATATGAATTAAAAAAACACACACATACATGTTTTTAGTCATCAGTGTTTGGATACAGGAAAATTTTGTTTCATTCACTGAATATAAGGAAAGATTCTTCTAGCCATAGTCAACTGGAGAGGGGAGAGTGACAATATCTTCCAAGAGATCCAGAGGCTCTCAGGACAGATATAAAGGTTGTCTCAAATATAAGTTGCTTCTCTTGCCCGCCATGTTATTCTGGTTGATCTGAGAGTCGATTTCTGTACTAGGTACCCAGGTCTATGGTTGGACAATTATCGGATTCTCCCATAGAGGTTTTGCAGCTCACTCTCTTAACAACCCAACTTAGATAACTGTAAAGCAGTTTGGAACATTCTCATTAAGGGGATATTTCCATAAGGGCTGTAATCAAAAGGTTTTGTCTATGCTTCAGTCAAATTAATAAAGATTTTTAAATGCAGAAGGTACATGAAAAAAAACTGATTCATTCCTTCCCTAAAGATTAAACTATTTTCTGAGTTATATCTTTATATACCCCTTCATATAACCAGAGGCACATTAAAATTTTGGAGCCAGGGCCAAAATTTTCCTTCTGTACTCATCAGCACTTCCCAGAGAAAGCAGTCCCTAAGGAATTCTATATTTAGAATGAGGAAGTGACTTACTTAACTACAAGGGCTCAGGTATTCCTTGACCACCAGCGAGCAAGAAAACAAGAAAATCCAATGACAAAGCTTAAGGCCAGGCTAAAGGGAGGCTGTTGTCCTGAGTCTAAATCTGAAGGTCCAAGAGCTAGGAAGAAA
This sequence comes from Rattus norvegicus, assembly GCF_021556685.1. NCBI lineage: Eukaryota > Metazoa > Chordata > Mammalia > Rodentia > Muridae > Rattus > Rattus norvegicus. The sequence goes on from NC_141553.1 coordinate 33,414,035, forward strand.
AGACAGGAGGAAATGAGTATACTTGCTAGAAGGAAAGAGGTGTTTTCTCTGACTCTTTGTTCTATGCAATCTCTCATGTTATATTTGATCTCTCATTTTATTTGAGGGTGCCCTCTTTGTTAGTTGGTACCTCATCAACCCTCAGAAACCCTGATGCACTAAAAAACAATATTTTTACCAGGAATTGACATGTCTATGTGCCCTTACAATGAGGCGTGACTTCTAAGGTTTAAGTTAGAGTCTTTAAATATTATTTATAAATATGGTACATGATATATGTTCTGAGAAACTTTATCTAGTACAGCACGTTTACTGGGTACATTGTGGTAATCAGTGGTAGCTGCTTATACTTACAAGTTTTTTTTTTACCTGGAGATGTACGGTGGCCACTCGCTATTGTCCATGACTTGAGTTTCAATAGTCGCTAACATAGTACTCACAAGAGAAAGCCTGGAGCTCAACAAATGAGTTACATAGAATCAGCCATTAGAATAAAGGTAAACTTCTAAGGAACCCCCATCCCCAGTTATCAACTTGGGTAAATTTTGTCCTGAAAGAGTCTGGACCTGTTTGATCCGAGTGGGATCATCCAATTGAAGAGAATTCTCCTTTAGGAATTTCTAACCACAAACTTCTATGTGTGCATATCTGAAACTAGGAAATTATTATTTATATGAATTCAAAACCATGAGCTAAAATCTAAGTACTTGCAGACTGGCAGTTTCCCTGTGCGTTTGGTATAAACAATTATAGATCTGCTAAAGGCTATGCTTTAAACTTAGATCTCAAAGAATCCCTATAGATCCAGTTCCGAGAATTAAAAATTGAGCTGCCTAGCTTTTGGTTTTTAATGATAAATCACGTGTGGAAGCACCATAAGTAAAATCCTGCATAATAATAAACCGTAGGAGCAGATCTAGAAAGATCGCTGATATTGAAACTGTCAAATAGGAGAAGTATTGAAATATGTTGAAGAAATAAAAGGAGGGTAGGAGGGACACAAGGAAGGGAGGGAGGGAGGGAGAAAGTTCTATACGACAAAGGAAGAGGCCATCAAAAATGCATCAGGCATGTCTAAGAAAAGTTACAAATAAACAGAAAACAACAGTCATGTCTAGAAATAGAAAGCAATGGTTTGAGTTGGCCAGCCCTCAGGGCTTAAACGGCAGCTTCCATTAGAAGAAAACTTTGGTTAACAGGGTGATTTTCTTACAAATGTTTTCAACACAGTAACGTGAAGACAGAAACTTGAAGCAGCTCTTTCCTGACTGGAGGATGAACCAGGCAGCATGAACAAGATTGTAGAAGGGATGAGACCGATGGGAACAGATTTATTCCGAATTAACAAATTCTCAAATTCCTCAATTCTGAAGTTCTAGGGGGAAAAAAAAAAAACGCAAAGCCACATCTGGATGCGTCATGAGACCGCAGGGTGAGTCATGACTCTACAGAACATACAAAGATAGGTAAGGAGATGAGGGGATAGACAGACCGCCAGCCAAGGATCCAAACTGGTGAGGAACAGTAACCACAGAAGCTGGTACAGTAACCTGAGAAAGCCTGAAGTCACACATGAGTTTGGAAAAGAAGGTAAGCCTTGAATGCTTCCAGACAAATTAGAATAGGGACTGCTATGGGAAGACTCAGAAATCCAAAGCCCTTGCTTCAAGAAGATTTTTTTTAAAAAGCTCTACAATTAAAAAAGAAATGCTTAGCAAAGAATATGGCTGAACAAGAAAGCAAACCGATGGAAATATTAATCATGTGAAGCAGAAAAATACTACTTGCCACTTGAGGTTTTAGTTTGAAAAAAAAGAAACGAAGGAACCCAAACAGTAACAACATATAACTCAGGAAACAGTGTGGCGTGGATTAAAATGTTGCAAGTTTCTTGTATTGATTTAGAAGAGAGAAAACTACTTTTAGAACCAGAATATTGTGTTTCCTAAGCTCTGAAAAATAGAAAGAGAACGCTTAAGAAGAGAGAGCAACATTTCTTCATGCAGCGGTCGCTGCTAGGTTGTTCATGCTTCTGTGTATGGCCCCAACCCATGCCATAGGAGATTGGATCCAGTATGTTGAGAAAAAAGACAACTTGAAAAAAAAATTAAATAAAAGGGGAGTTACTGTAAGTATATTTGATAAATACTTAAAGACAAAAATTATCACCTAGTGATGTTAGTAAATGTTATCGCCAATTGAAGGTTTGGCTAATCAAAAGTTTCTGTCCCAACGTGCATAAAATCAAAATTGGTCAATCAAATGGCAGCTCTTTCGATGATTCGTAGATCAAAATATACTGTATAATGAAAGGCTCATCTTAACTCTTAAGGAAGTAACTTTTGACTGGGGCAATATTTTCTATTATATCTTTGTTTTTCAATTAATTTTTCTGTACACTTCCTTCCTCATCCTTTCTTATTCATTTAGGTTTCAAAGTTTAGTTGAGTGTGACATAAACTTAAAGCATCAATAAACCCAAGCATACAAAGCAATTTAAAAATAACCAGGAGATAAATACACATAGAGGTTCTATATTATTTATTGCTACAAATGTCATCATTTTTTATGTGGTGTATTATATCATGTCGCTATACACAGGCACATTCAAAAGGCCTTTGAAAACTTATCAAAGACCCATATTGTAAAATAAATTTTAGGTTGCACATTTTTTGGCCTGAATTTAGCAATAAAAGGCCACTGTAGTACTTAAGTAGTTGCAGGATTTCCGTGTTCACGTGGAAATATTAAGCTCTATTGTTTCTTTTTTTTTTTTTGGTTTTTTTTTTTTTCGGAGCTGGGGACCAAACCCTCTACCACTGAGCCAAATCCCCAACCCCAGCTCTATTGTTTCTTGAAAATGCTCACCTTGGAAGGATTTCCTTTTGGTCTAGCTTTAAAATTTAAATGTGTTTCTCAAAACTTGTTTTCAAAATAAGAAACACCTCGTAGCTCAAATCATTGCAGTTTACTGCCATCATCCCAGACATCTTGATATCCTGCGCACGGTGGAGACGTCGGTTTTTCTTTATTATTTTATTTTTCTTGGATGTTTATGTAATCCCCTCTCTCTCATAGCCCTCTCCCCTCCCCCTGCTTCTATGAGATTTCTCCTACTTCCACCCACCCGCTCCCACCTCAGCGCCAATGGCTTTGAATCCATCTCAGAGAGCCTGTGATTGGTGGCAGGTTTGAAATCCATCATGGAAGGCATGCGATTGGTAGCAAGTTTGTGTTTCGTGGTCACAGTTTAAGTTGAAGCTCAATCCAGAGCTAGCATCATCAACAGTGACAGAGGGGATGCCGTTAACACACCGAGAATCTGAGTTAACCTGAACAGAAACCGTGAAGTGACAGCACTAGAAACTGCCATTCAGTGCTTGACAGTGACCATAAAACAAAAATGACAACAAAAATCCAACAAATAAAAAAATCAAAATAAAACCAAAACCAAAATCAATTGAACAAACAAAAGCCCTACCTTTTTTCAAAATACATACTTAGAATGTAAAGCACGAATTTCTCCAGTAAGTTCTTGTGACTGGGAATGCTAAACTGGTTTATTCCAGAAGAGACAGCCGGACTGGAGATGCTATCTAGATAGGCTCAATGTCTGTGACTGCAATTAACTTTATATTAGTAGATGTCTTTGCAAATTACCATAAACCCAGCATTCTTTCTGCTCTTGTTCTCTCTCTCTGGTTTCCTTTTTGTTTGTTTTCCTCCTTGTAAGTAAAATACTTGCTAATCTTTGATTTCTCATTCATTTTCTGTATCTCGCTGAATCAGAAATTTCTTTCCATCTCTATCTTTAGAATAGAGCGTCTTTTCAACAGAGATTTCTGTGTAGTTGCTGGTGAACCACCACTCTGTTACTCTTAAGAACTGGTTTAGATATTTCTAGCTCTTTCTCGAACGTGGTATTTCTAAAAACAGGTCAGAGAACACAAATTGTTACGTAATATTTGTAAAGACTGTAAGATAGCCACACATGCCCATGCCTTGCAGTGTGAATGTATTTTGCAATAATTATGAAGAGAGGTTTTCAAGTGTTTCTAGACAATGCTCTACCACGCATTAGAGGGAACTGTCAGAGTCTAGCTCCAGGGTCTCTAAGCTCTGGGCTTGAGTACAGTCACTCTAGTATCCTCTGAAGGAGAGAATCATTCTAGGTGAAGCATTCCCTCTCCAGTGTCCAGAGGCCACGAAAGGCAGCAATGTCCCAACTTCTCACGTCTGTTTCTTCCTGCTAAGCATTTAACCTAAATGTTTGCAGAGAGGTGCTCCCTAAAACCAGACAACCAACCAACCAACCAACCAACCAAACAAACAAACAAACAAACAAAGAAACCCACAAACAAAACTTGGTGAGTTTTGCAACCTTAGTTGCAAGTTACATGCAGGGGAGACAAGATTCTTTTCGTTATCTGTGATTCCAAGTGTTCTCAGTTTAGCTGCTTCTTAAAGGGAAACCTCACCTTGGTCATACTTGGGGTTCTCCCTTCCTGCAGGCTCTCCAAGAACTTTTTCTTTGTCAGGAATAAGGCAAAGGTTTTGTGGTCATGGTTACAGACTCCAGAACATAGCACATTACCCATTGTCATGTCTGATGCAATGCTTCGGGTACAGGCCTTTAAAAGCTGCCTGCAGAGTCTCTGATTTTGTGTTACAGCCATAACAGGAAGAACTCCCTTGAAACACACTATTTTTCTTCTCACTCTGGCACGCAGGGATTGAGTCCTGGGCTGTATGCAAGTCTGCTGTGTTCACCTATATTCCGAGACATTTTTTTTACTATTCATACTGACATACATTCTTACTGCATTGCCCAGAAGACCTTGTTTTGGCCCACAGATTAGCTAGGATTACAGGCCAGTGCTACCAGGCCTTGCTAGTAACTTCTCTCTTGGTTATGGCAGGAACCAAGAGTGATTTTGTCCCTTGGTTATCCCAGAATGCTCGCACCAGGAAATCCTTCTTCCTTTGCTTCTGTAACTGACTTCTATAGTCTCAGGCTTGGGGGAAATAAAAGTCAGATAGATTTGCAGCCTACTTTTGCATTGACCCTGCCAGAGTTCCCAAGGCACTAAAACGAAGCTGGCACCAGCTTGAATTAAGAGTAAACATAGAGGAAACACAGATAGAGGGAAAAAGTCTCAAAAGAGCCACCAGCTACAAAATGAGTAGGAACACCAAAACCAAATAACCTTTCTAGGTCTCTTCATCCAAATGGCAACTTAGTTGCAAATACAGCTTCCTGTAAGAGGTCGGGTATTCTGATTATCCATTTTGTATGTATATGTACAAATATATATATATATGTGTGTGTGTATATACAAATATATATATATTATATTATATATTATTATATTTTATCATGTAAGTAGAAAACTGGCAGTTGGCAGGCCAATTCTGGAATACAGATAATGTTGTATTTGATCTGTGCAATGTTTATAAAAATCCAGAATATTCGAAAGCATTTTTAAAATGAGGAAATTTCACTTCCAGATACAGATTTCCAGATTCTGTTGAGAATCAGATTTGAAACAGTGGATCTGGGATACTAACAACAGTGAACCACAACAATGAGGTGTTGTTTCCTCTTAAGCATCACTGCCGTCCATCCCTCAGTTGAGTATACCCCACATCTGTCACTCATGAAATCTGTCACACATGAAGGTCTTAAGTTCAGTGAGGCCAAAGATAAGGTTTCTGTTGTTTGGTAAAACAGATATACTTATTAAAATTTGATACGTGTTGTTTTCATCCAAGTTCTATTGCTGTGAAGTGATACCGTGACCATAGCACCTCTCATAAAAGAAAGCATTTAATTGTGGCTGACCTACATTCAAAGGTCTGCATCATCATGGAGGGAAGCATGATGGCACGCAGGCAGACGTGTTTGAGAGGTAGCTTAATAGGGAGCAGGAAGAGAGACACTGGACTTGGCTTGAACATTGGCTTAGACATTGGTTTAGGCATAAGACACCCTATAGAGCATCTCCAGGGGTGCACTTCCTCCAACCAGGCCACACATTCTAATCCCTGTCAAGTAGTACCACCTGCTAATGACCAAGTATTCCAATTTATGACTCTATGGCGGCCACTTCTATTCAAACCACCACAGTTGTCCAGCATGAATAAATTAAAATCATACCTCCCCAAATGGTATCATTTCATTTCCATTCAATTCTCTACTCTAGTCCCCACCCCAATTTACTTTCATAAAGACTTTGTTCTGACATATACCTGCAACATACAGAATTGAACCCTGTATGTTTTATTCTTGGTGGGCTCCAGTCAGGGACATATGCACATGACCTGTTCAACTTCTCTGTGCAGCAATGTTTACAGTTGTTCCTTCTACACATGCATTCACCACATGCATGTGTATAGGGACACATGTGACAACCTACACCCTGCTGGGTATGGAGTTGCCTCTGTGGTATGTTTAATGCTAACTGCTCCATCTAGAGTATGAGTGCCAAGAAGGGAGGGAAGAGCTGAGTTCGTTCCACCCACAGCTAGCACAGAGCATGGCAAAAGTTGGGCCACTTGCGTTCTTCATAAGAGGTATCGCCAGCCTACCCTATCTGATTTACCTCTCAGTTGTTTCTGAGGAGCTCAGCTCTAGGTACCACAGTGGATTTTGCTTCTGCTTCCTTTATTTTTCATGATATCATATCTGCATTTTTTAAAAAAATATTCATTTCTTCTTCTGGGCCATGTAAATCACTGTCTTCCTTACTACCTTTCCAATCTCCAAACTAACAAAGAAAAAGTCTAAGGTAAAAATAAGTTTTTAATTTTGACCAAATTTACTGGGAATGAGTCTGTCCACATTTCAAATAATAACTGTATTATGTGTGGGTTTGCTGATCCTGACGCTGATTCAAAAGGATTTGTTTATTCAGCTGCTTTGATTTATTAGGTACCAAACTAGTTTCTAGAAATTTAAAAGTGAGCAAGCATGTGTTAACATGGACATCGGTGCCTATCTGTGATGCCAGAATCAGGGAGGCAGAAGCAGGAAGACTATGAATCCAAGACTAGCTTGCGCACCGGACTACCACACACACACACACACACACACACACACACACACACACACACACACACACAATATTAAGACCAGCAGTCTGTGCTTATCTAAATGAGGCCACATGAAATACATCCCAGGATAGGCGATAAACTTAGAGACCTGTCTGCATCACCCAAAGAAAGGATCAGCTCTTCCTATTAGGTGAAAGATTTTCTACCTAGCTTAAACAAAAGCCGGCCTCCTGGGTCCTGAACTGTGTATTCTAAAGCCAGAACGGGCAGTGACTTTCCATAACCAATCATTCTATTCCCCAAAGACTGCAGCATTCCAGTAACTCATTCTGTCTCATTCTATCTCCACCAGCAGCCTTCTGGGCTGACCTCATTTTCAAGAGTATGCAGTTGGGATTCAGGAGTAGGCAGTTGGGATTGCTTGCTACCCATGCATGCTTCCTGAGTCAAACTGTGAAATGATATAATTCATGTAGCAACACTCTATGCAAGGCAAGCATGTGACCTGTGGCCGTTTCCTCTCTCTGCCCTTCCCCTCCACTGAAATGCAGAAGCTGAGCTTGCTTTCCTGTTAAATGGAGTCCTCAGAGTGGAGACCATGGTTTCATTTCCAATCCTTTGCCATTTCACCGTTTTCACAGAGACTGACAAGTGTTCATTCATCCAGCCCTCTCTCCCAAATATATGCCCCAAAAAGGTGGGACTTGAAATTGTCACCAACTCATGAAAGCAGTTTTCTGCCATGTTATGTGGAAAAGAAATTACAAAAAGAAGATGGATTTTCTTGCTTTTCTACTCCTATTTGCTCTCCGATCACGACGGACTTTCTCTGATGATAACAACGCTCACATTTGGCTCTGTTTGGGTTTTCTCCTTGACAGCTCAGAAGTCACGTTTCCTGTAGTTATCCAGGGTGTGGGTGGCTAGAAAGAATTTTCCAGTTGCTTCCATATGAACCGCCTCTCTTAGAAATGTGTGAACCAAGCCACCAGCCCCCTCAAAGTGCAGAATTTAATGAGTCATTTCAATTTTAGGAAGCATATTAATCTAAAAGGTGCATGAGCCAGAAAGTAGAATTTTCTCAACTGGGAGTTAAAAATAACCTTTTTAGAGGCAGGGGGAGCGTTCCTCTGACTCCGTGTATATGAAACACTTGCCAGATTCTCATATGAGAAGATACTGACTTAGGTCACTCACTGTCCCTGGATGGTGCCAGATACATTAGTTTCAAGAATACCAACCTGAACTCCTATTGGCTCCTCTGTGAATGCTACACAGTGTGTCTAATTCCCTTTGGGTCAAGCCGTTGAACAGTCAGTCAGCTCTCCCCAAAGCCTGCGCTTCTTAGTCTGATTGCTTCATTGTGCAGCTCTCTTGAGAAATGCCTCGGGAGCACTCAAGCCTGACAGGGACTCCCCAACTCATGGACTCCCTACAACATGTTCAGCTCTATTCTCTGGTTGACACTTACCAGTCCTCCCAAAATGCCTTTCATAGCACCAAGTCTGTGCCTTCAAACTGTTCATTTGCTAAAGTCCACCCAGAGAAAAAGGCAGTGTAAAAAGTCTACACCTCTCTTTGAAGTCCTTTAAGCTGTGGAAACATTGCAAGGTCAATGGACTATGAAAACGTCTTTTAAAAAGAACTAAATAACATCTATAAACACTCTCCCTCCCTTTTTCTCTTCCTCCATGCCCCCCTCTCTTTGGTATTTATCTATTCATTTAGACAATAACCTATGTCATTTGGACGTAGGTTATTTCTAGATGTTGAGTCTTAGGACTAATTTGGTAATGAGGAGGGTGCAAATGTACGTGTATGGAGTGACCATTTTGCTCCCTTGTTGACAAAGTTGTAGAAACTTTGGTACTGTGGTGGGTGATATAGTAGGGTCCCTCCCCTTTTTGAGGGACCATTCTAATTATGTTATCAATTAACATTTTTTTGACAATGCACATTTTCCTCACCTTTGTCAGCATTTATTTTCTGTTGCTCTTGTTTGTCACACACACACACACACACACACACACACACACACACACACACACACAGAGTATATACCATATATCTAGTAAGGGGTAAATATGTTCCTGTACAATTGCCAGCCTATGTGTCTGCCTTGCCACTGGGGTGTCTAGACTGCCAGCCGCACGCTGTTTAGCCGAGGCAAAACACAGTCCATGATGGGGGTCCTCAGTTTGAGTTTTCCTGGAGCAAGAAGACAGCAAAGTCTGGGACAATTGCTGTAGTTCTCAGGCTCCTGTGTACAGACATCACAAGCAAACCATCGGGAGTTGGGAATGAGGTTCCTGGTCTGAGCTTCTCCTCAGGGTGCCCACTCACCAGGTGAGAAGGGGAAGGCAAAGCCTGGGACAGGGTAGGGAGGCAGAACCTGGCCAGTTCTAACTGCTTTATTTGATGGCAAATGTGAATAAGGGTGAACCAGGGATTAAATACCTTTTGGAGTAAGGAATGCCCAGGGAGGGAAGCTCATTGGCCGAACACTCTAGGCCTATCTTGATAGTGTATTACCATGGAAAACGCTAGGTTTTTATGCTATATGACTGATTGCTATGGTCCTCTCAGTGGAGTATCATGGTTATGTGTTCCAGAGCAAGTAATTAGGCAAAGAGCTGGCCTCACTACTACTGTTCTTAATTCTGAGTTTCACGGGGTTTGGGTTCACTTAACCTTATCAGTTCTGGTTTTATGGTCCACTTGTCCCACAATACATACACAAATGCATCCACATCATATACATATACAAGTACATATACATAATGAAATTTACCCTTTACTGGATATAGTCACAAATATTTTCTTACTATCCATATTGTTGAATGTTTCTTTTGGTGTACACAGAGTTTTCAGTTGTGTACCTTTGTCCAGTTTGTCAGTTTGTAGATAGTTTCCTACACCTGTTGTTGACATCCAAAAACTCATTCGAAAGACCAAAGAGCTTTGCCTTTCTGTTTTCTTCCTCTTCCTCTTCTTCTTCCTCTTCCTTCTCTTCCTCCTCCTCCTCTTCCTCCTCCACCTCTTCCTCCTCCTCTTCTTCTTCTACAAATATATTCTTCTCTATATGATATATGTAGTCCATAGCCTCTCCTCCCGCTATACTCCTCCCAGGTCTCCTCCTACTTTCCCTCTTCCTCAGACCCACTCCTCCACCATTTCCCTTCAGAAAAGAGCAGACCTCCCAATGATAGCCAGCAAACATGGCATAGCAAGATGCAATGAGAGTAGGCACAATGCTTCATATTAAGGCTGGATGAAGCAACCCAATAGGAGGGAAAGGATCCCAAGGGCAGGCAAAATTGGGATGTCAGGCATCCCAACTGTCACTGTTAGGAATCCTACAAATACCCCAAGCTAAATAACCACAGCGTGTATGCAAAGGACAAAGCATAGACCCATGTGGGTTCTGCGATTGCTGCTTCTGCCTCTGTGAGCACCGATGAGCACTGCGTAGTTGATTCTCTGAGCTGTTGTGCCAGCTTATGTTATGTCAACTTGACACACAAGCTAGAGTTATCTTAGAGGGAACCTCAATCTAGAAAATGCCTCCATACAGTCACTCTGTAGGTCATTTTCTTAATTAGTGATGGAGGAGGGCCCAGCACATTGGACCCTCAGACACCTGTGTTTTCCTGGTGTCCTTGACCCCTCTGGCTCCTCCAATCTTTCCTCCCCCTATTCCATGGGGTTCCTCGAGCTTTGTCTAGTGTTTGAATGTGGGTCTCTACATATGCTCTCATTAGCCGCCAGAGGAAGCCTCTCTGATAATGAGTGGGCTAGATACAATCTATGAGTATAGGAGAATATCATCAGGAATCATTTCATTAACTCTGTGTGTGTGTGTGTGTGTGTGTGTGTGTGTGTGTGTGTGTGTGTGTGTGTGTGTTGCATGGGCTCCTACTTGTGGCTTGGGATTCAAGTTAGACCAGTTATTGGTTGGTTACTCTCATAGGTTCTGAACCACCACTGCCCCAGGTGTACTCTTCTAAGTCCTTTCCAGTGTCTTACATTTAGTTCTTTAATACACTGGAATTGATTTTGTATGTGTGATATAGGATTTAATTTTAATCTTTTTCATGTATTCATATTCCCTAACATCATTAATAGGAGAGAATTTTTCTCATTGTGTCTCTTGGGTATCCTTGTCATTATTCTTTGACCATATATACTTGGGGTATTTCTGGGATCATTTCTGTTCCATGTGTTTTTGTACCTGTTTCCATGACAATATTGTTGTGATTAATATGGATTTGTACTTAACTTGAAGTTGTCCATACATATTAAGTGGACTATTATTCATAAGTCAAAGAATGAAAACTACTACATGACTTCATTTGTAAGTGGGATGTTTTTAAAAATAGTGAGAATGAAGATGTAAAACAGAAACAGAAAGTGTGTTGGGGAGACAAGGAATGGGAAGACGGAGAACAAAGAGAACAATGTTGTATTATGTAGAATTATTATGGCATTTCTATTAATAGGAAGAGGCTTTCTGAGGTTCCCAGAGTCAACAGCAATAGCCTATGTTATCTTGGGAGTCTCTTCCAATCCCCTGAGAACTCAAAGGGAGGTTCCTTACCTCTGAGACTGAGGTTTTTGTGAATTTGTGGCTTTTAAAAACAGCAGTGTCAGCCCAGGGGGCACAGCTTCATTTAATTATGTAGAATTATTAGGGCAGTACCAGTCAAACAACAATCTGGGAGGGGAGTGTCAGAAGTATCAGTCATTAGTCACAGAAGATCAAAGATAGAACAAATTATAAATTGGTGATAAAGAGGAAAAGGACTTTATTTCCATTGTGGCTATCTGGGGAAGACAGAGCCAAGTTTATACTGAAAAAGGATTAAAGGCTAAATTCGAGGGGGTTTGCATCACTAGCAGTCTTGGTCACATCATATGCTGGTTGGCCATTGGCCTAGGCTGATCATGATACCAAGCCTTATTATTGTAAGGAAAGTCACTTACCACTGGCCTGAGAGCACACTTAAGTTATCATCAGGAGATGTGTATACTAGATTTGCGATGGTGAAATTTAAAATAAACCAAATGGTAAATTGTACCGATCTGTTTTATTGCTATGACCAAATAACCAAATGATTTTTTTTAAAAAAAAATTTAAACTTCTTTTAAACTCAATTTAAAAGAAGGAGGAGTTATCTTGGATCATGATTGCAGTTGGTCCATAGTCTTGGCTCTGTGGATCCTGGTCCCATGATAAGGGAAAACACTGTGGCAGTAGGACCATGGGGCAAGCTGTTCACCTCGCAGGGCTGTTCAGCTAATAGTAGATAGAGAACACAGTGAGATGTGTAATAGTCATACTTTATCCAGCTCCTAAAGTGCCATTTACCTCCCAAAATATTGTCCCCAGCTTCAGATGAATCCTCCAGAGCCTATGGAAGACATTTCAGACTCAAACTGTATATATAACACAGGAAAAAGGGACCAATTGTCCTGAGTCCTAAACTATTGAAAAGTGACTGGAAACACAGGTTTGACTTTTCCAAAAAACAGCATGGGGAAATGATTACATAAACTTCCTTTAGCCACAAAACAGAAGGTAATCATGAATCAATGCATTTATCAAATACATTTGTGGAGAGCAAGACAACTGGGTTGTGGAAAAGTAAGGAAATGGCTGCTACAAGTTTAGATGCCATTTTAGAAATTAGAGATAGAAACCAGTGGCCAGCTAAGTTAATACACTCCAAAGGTTTTACCTGACAGTCAAAAGGATTAGATATTAGATATTAGATCAGGTCCACAGCTGGGTGACAAATGGCTTTTAAGGGCACTAAAGAGAACACCAGACAGTTTCAGTTCTCAGTCTATTGTCCAACATTCCAGTCCTCCACAATCACAGACACTCTAACAAGCCATCCTACAGGTCCTCAACACTCATCAGGCTTTTCAAGCAACTTCAGTTCATGCACAGGATCATGGCGACAATGGTGGAGAGATGGAACTCTAGACAGGAGGCCACCAGGAAAAAGGCAATAAGAAATAGGAAATGGGAAAAATTAGGGCGGTAGGATTTAGCTGAGGACAGGGGAGGGATGGTAATAGAGGAAGAGGAAGGGATGATGAATAAGCAGCACAACTGAGGGTTGAAAAAGCTATAGGGAAATGAAATTTTATGCTTTCTTAAATGCTTATACAGTATGCAGGTATATGTGTAAACACACACATTAAATAAAGGTTTCCCCCCTGGGGTTATACTGCTGTTTGTAAGAGCCATAAATTCACAAAAACCTCAGTTTCAGATGTGAGAAACCTACCTTTGAGTTGTCAAGGGAATAGAAGAGACTCCCAAAACAACATAGGCTATTGCTATTGCTGTTGTCCCAGTAGCCTCAGAGAGCTTCTTCTTATTACTAAAGACACCACAAACACCACACATTCTGGACAGAGAACATGGAGGAATTAAAACTGGTCTTATCTGGAAACTTTCTCCCTGGGGACTGTTTCACAGTACTAGAAAGTACTATGTAAGCTGCCAAAGGAGAAAAGTAATCCAAGATCAAAATACCAAATAGATGTCTTGGGGTACTATGGTGCCGGACCTAGTGCGGGGTAAAAAAGAAAGCCATTTATTTTAAGCATACAGCAACAGGATCCTACCAAGCTATGACACTATGAATAACAATGGCCACCATGGCAAGATATTCCAAGGGTGCGATAGTGGCTTTTGTGTCTTGGTGGTAACTAATTGGATTTAAAGCCAAATCAGCAGGAGGGAATTCATACAGATACTATAAATTTAGCAACTATTTTTGTCTGGTGAAGTCATGGACTTTGTAAGAGAATCTACTCCTAGCACTTTCCTAAATCAGTATTAATAATTAAAATACAGAGAACAAGTGACCAAGGTTGCCCAACCCCAATTGCTACACCCACAACACCTAAGGGTCAGGGAACATCATGGAAAAGGGGACAGGAAGATTGTAAGACAAAGAGGACCAGGTCTTCTGCTGAAAGACTATGTCTTCTATATGTGCCTGGGTAACTTCAGCCACGAAATTTTAAAATATGGCTGCTTAAACAATTCCTCCACAATGACATTAGTCGGTTGGAAAATATGGAAGTGTGGAAAAATCTAACAAAACCTAACCCTAAATGAAGAGCAATCATGGCTATGGAGAGGAAGAATCAATCTTCCTTAGGAATGGTTTCCTGATAGATTATCCAATCCCAAATGGTCATCCCTAAACACACAGACACACACAGACATGCAGACACACACACGCACACACACACACACACACATATATATATATGTGTGTGTGTGTGTGTGTGTATACATATGTATGTATATGAATATATGTATATGTATATGGTATGTATATGCATATGAGAAACACTAAAGAGATTCATCAGGCTATATTTATTTATGTATGCATATGTAATAATGAAAGAAGATGTGAACTTGAAGGAGTTGGGGATATTAAGGAGGTATTGAAGAGCGGAGAAACAGGGATAGATATAATATAAATGCAGTATTCAAGTATGGAATCCTCAAAAAGATTTGTAAAAGTAAAAAGTAATTCAGAAATTAACAAGCCAGAGAAGAAGACCAAGTGAAGTTACGCCATTGGTGGTCCTCTCCTAGAATGAGAAAGTTTTCAGAGCTAATGTGTGAGGAGTATAGTTTTTAAAATAATACACATTATGATTTGTTGAGTAATTTTGGGTTTTCCGTGCTCTTACCACACCCAAAAGAAAAAAGTGATTAGAAAATGACCTCTATGTTAATCTGCTTGACTATTAACATGGATTCTATCACTGTATACCAAATCATGTTGGGGGACAGGGTTCTGGTAGATCAGTGGTAGAGGATGAGGCCCCAAGCTTTATGCCTAGCACAGAAAAATATCATGTTGTATTCCTTACATATATGGTTTTGAGTATATAACATACTTTCCCTTTAATATACTCATACTTCACTTTGCCCACTAACTGGTTTGGCTAACCGACCTTCCTTCTCTACTCTTCCTGACCTTGCTTTCCTTCCTTCCTTCTTCCTCCCTTCTCTTGTGCTTGTCCTCCTTTCCCCCTTCTTTCTATCCTCCCTTCCCTCTTTTTACGTCCATATGACTTCAGTCATATTTCAGAGCTTCCGTTTTATGAGAAACCCCTCATGATAACATTGTTCTCTTACAAAAAACAAACAGAACTACAAAAGCCTGCAGTGAGCTTTCTGTGCCCCTTGACTGCACAGAACAGGGATAAAATGTGACCTTTTAATGCTGTTAATTTCCACCAGACTTAGAAAGTGTACGGAACAGATGAGCTATAAGCAAAATCGAACTCCAGAACAACATTCGCAGAGGGAAAGAGAATTTAGGGAATGTACAATTCTGAGCTTGTAACTTAACTCTTCTTTTCTGAGAGCTAGGGCCTAAATAGAGGTCTTTGCCCTAACCATACTCGGCCCTTCCAATTATCCACGTAACAATTCAGAGTTGAATTTTTTAGACTTTAAGTTTCTGCTTTCAGAAGGAAGAACAGAAAAAAAATCCTACTTTCCATTTGAAAGACTCTGAAACAGCTGTTATTGCTGGGAGAGCCAGGCTTGGCTGGCAGTGGCTTTGTGAAGGCATTCCACTAAGAAACTCGCTCATACAGACAAACGCAGCATAGCTGGAGGCCTCTTGGTGCGCAGAAACCTGTTGTTTGTAGCGCTGGAAATTTTGCAGAGGGAAGAGAAGTTTCTTCTACTATGAGCGTCTCTTACAATGTAGACACTGGCTGTCTAGAGTGCTCTCCTCTTGAATATTCACTGGCCTTACAGGCATCACATCTGCAGGGAAACGCAGTAAATGGTTTATTTTCTCCCTGAGACACCTAGGTCGTCGTGGATGGAGTCGTGCGATCTGTAAAGACGTGCACGATTTCTGTTTAGAATTTGCTAGATTAGAAAAATTCAGATTTTTCAATGGAAGTATTTAAACAGTGTTCAAAAATACTCTGGTTTCTTTATTTATAACTCTACTCAATGCACTGAGTCATGATTTTGGTCAGAACTCTTGTGCTTGTAAATTGACCATAAACATTTTTTTTTCTTTTAAGATAAAACTCCGATGACTGAAAAGAGGCCTTGTTATTCATGAAGGGACAACAGAGAGGGATGTAAGCTCTCCAGACATAACTTCTACTCAAAAAGCCATGTTCTTAAAATAAGAAAACCTTTTAATATAGTATAATATAATTGCTTATCAATCATTTTCTGAGTAATTATGCCTTAGAAAAATGAGAAAGCATGTTCAAGTGTAGAGTATTTAAAACCCATTTCCCCTTCCTAGAGATAGTCTTAGGTTACACTGAGAAGTGTCATTCCAAGAGCTGAACTTGAAACTCGCAATGGAGCTTGTTTATGTGCACTCTCTCTCTGTCACCCTCTGTGTGTCTGTGTGTAGGTGTGTGTGTGTGTGTGTGTGTGTGTGTGTCTGTCTGTCTGTCTGTCTGTCTGTCTGTCTCCATCCCTCTTCTCTCTCTTTCCCATGTAGCTGCCCAGTATGAGAGTAGTCTTCACATGTCCCTCTTGTAACAAACCTCTTAATAAATGAATTGCACACATCTATCCATTTGTATATTTATGCATCCATGTACACCTTCACACATAAAATAATAGGTTTTTGATGGAATGGTCAACATTTAAATGACTTAAAATTTGTGTTGCCAGATGTAGTGTCAGAAACTGATGCAGGAACACTGCCAGGTTGAAGCCAGCTGTGGCTGCATAGACCCTTTCAAAATAAAATCAAATCAACAGAGAAAATGAGAAGGGGAGAAAACGAGGGAGAGATGGGGGCTGGGAATCATAACCAAGTCTGAAGATATGGATTCCCGGGGGACGGTTTCATGTTTGCGGTTCAAGGGGACATGGAGACAGGCCGTTTTTTGATATAACATTATTAAAGACATGGCTGGCACCACAGACAGTCAGACAACAGCATGGCAAGTTCTCTGAGGAAAGTCCATGTGGGACTCTTCTTACAGGTGTCAGAGGAAGGGGTGGCAGGGAAATTGAAAGGTTTTCTTTTCTGGCTAATGGCTGTGTGTTGCTGGGGTAACCAGTTAAAGAATGTTGTGTGATGGATTAGTTCTCTTTCCTGCATAGTCCTCTTTCCTGGGCAGTCCTCCTTCCTGGCACTATTACTTGACACCAACAGGGCAGAAAATCCAAGAACTCAGAGAACAGGTGGCTTTAGTCCTGGAAAACAATTGGCTGTAATTATAGGAATTTTCACAATTAAACCAAAGTAGAGGGGTTTTCCTAAGCAGTGTGGTCTAGCTAACAACAGGGCCCTCTAATGCTACTGCTCCTGTAATAAGAGAATAGATTAGTCCTAACTTGGAAAAACTGTTGTATTTCATCTCCTAAAAATGATCATATTTCTTCTATGATGATAAACGCTAAACAATTTTCTGATTGTTCAGGAACAATACTGTTAATATATATTTTTTAATTCATGGCTGGGGTGATGCTCAGTGTGTAAGGTGATTACTATACCAGCATAAAAACCTGAGTTTGGGTCCCCAGCACTCATGTAAAATGCTAGGCGCAGTAGTGCATTCCGGTAATCTCAGCACTGGGAAGCAGAGACAAGAGAATAGTATTTTAGGGCTTGCTGGCCAGCCAGGTTAGCTGATTGGTGAGCTCCAGTTTCAGTGAGAGATTGTCTCACAACAATAAGATAGAGATAAAGTAAGATATTCAACATTGCTCTCTGTACACACAGACAGACAGACAGACAGACAGACAGACAGACACACACACACACACACACACACACACAGAGGTATGCTCACTCACATGTGTGCACAGAGATGCCCAGCTGGAGAGCTTTCCTAGCATGTATAAAGCCCTGTGTTCAACATCTGTGGACCAAGTGCAGCCGCACACACCTAATGCCAATACTCAGAAGATGAAGGAAAGAGGATCCGAAGTTCAAAGTGATCCTCCTTGACTGTATTGAGTTTAGGAAAACCTGAAGTACATGAGACCTTGCATCAAAAGGAGGGAAGGAAGGAAGGAAGGTGGAAAGAAGGAAGAAAGGAAGAAAGAGGGAGGAAAAGAAGAAGCAGTAGTAGCAGCAGATGCAGAAGAGGAGGAGAAAAAAACGGGGAAGGAAGGAAAGAAACAAAGAAAGAAAAAGAGAAGCAAAAGCAGAGACCAGAGCAAGGCTTTCACTTCTTGTCCCAGAACTCAGCACACTGAGGCTAAAGGGTTATAAGTTCAAAATCAGCCTCAGCCACACTACTTATATTATACATGAATTAGATAAGGTTTAAATTAATATACAGTGTGGTATAATAATATAGTAAAATATAGTATAATATAATCCAATACCTGAAATAAGGCAAACTTTTCCCTTCAAAGATTGGGGTGACGATTCTTCCTGAGGTGGGTAGTACATGTGGTTCCTGAGTAGAGACCATGTATCCCCTTAGAAGAACAAGCTAGAAAAATGAAGGGAAACAGTTGGTATTCTCTCTCTCTCTCTCTCTCTCTCTCTCTCTCTCTCTCTCTCTCTCTCTCTTTCTCTCTCTCCCCCCCCCTTCTGTGCAGCTCTAAGATCAAGCTATCCCCTGTGCCCTGCTACTGTGACAAGATCTCTGGTTCTTTATTTTCATCTGTAACCCTGGAAAATAATTTTTATCTCTCTAATTCCCTACCTGGTAATGAAAAGAGAACCCATCACAGAGCATGAACAATGTTTGTAAAATCATGAAAAACGACTTTGCGGTTTCCTTTGACCAAGACATTTACTTGGTATTTTGAAATCAGTCCTTCTCTGATTTCTTTATAAATGTTTTAAAACACGAAGGAGTCACATTTTTGTCAGGGAAGTTTTATTTGAAAGTAACCCGTCTTTGTTATTTTTTGGCTTGGAGCACAAAGATTTTTACACATAACAAAAAGTCTCATTTAATTATGAAAGCAATTCATGCTTATTAGAAAAACTTAGAAAATGCACTCAATTAAATATGAAATAATCCCTTGTGCTCTCGTCAAACCACAAACACCTCTGATAATATTTTGATGTCATGTTTTGAATCTTTCTCTTCTTGAGTATGTATTCATTTATTTTACATAATTTAAGTCATACTGCATTTACACTCTTCACACCTGCTTTTTGTATACTTAATATTTCACCACAGATATTTTCACCTTGGTTTATAGAGGCTTTCTCAAGATACTTTTGAAAGTAACTGTTTCTGCCTGTGGGGCTCCATGCCTGTAATGGCAGCATTCAGAAGACCGGTGTTGGAGGATAACGAGTTCAAAACCAACCTAAGCTATGTAACAAAATCCTACCTCAAAACTAAATAAACCCCTTCTAAGCTAAATATTTTAAAAGATGAAGTGAAGTTGTCCAAAATCTAGGTCTGTCAAATTTTAGAACCTATGCCTATTTTTTCACTTTTTGAAACCATAATATTTCAGAAGTTTTAATAGTCATTTTAGAATGCTGGTCTCTGCACATTAGAATGGCACAATCCCTTTAAGTAGGCTTTCTGAGGAGTCTGTATGTCTGAAGGGTGGTGACAATCTAGCAAAGTCCTATTCACTTTCTCAGAAATACTTAATACCTTACATATCTAATACTTACTTTCCAAGACTCCCCTCTCTTCCACTTTCTAAGACCATCTACCTGACCCAAAGCAACAGAACGCATTTCTGATTCTACCGTTCCCAAGGTCTGATCTACACTGTTGCTTTTCCAATGGAAAATCTTCACACATTGTCTTAGTGGTCTGCACAGAAGGTAACATCGGTGTCTTAGAGCTGAAGCAAGAAGAACAAAGGTGCCTAATTATGCAAATGAGCGCCCATCTGTGGGAGCTCTTCTGCCTGGAGGAGCTCGAAGGGATGGGAAAAGTTGGCAGTTGAGTCTTTGCCTCTCTGGGTGATTATCACTCCTTATAATTAAATTTAGAACTAACTATTAGGAGAATAATGTCTGGGGCTGCTAAGCACTCAAAAGGTAACATTAGGGAGGTGAGGGTTGGTACGAATGATTTAGGCTTATTCAGGGATCATCATCTTTAGAAAGGGGGCTGTCAACCTTAAAGTTACATTGTGGGGAATTCAGGGGTGGGGGACGAGGGGTTTTTATACGAAAGGAAAGAAGCTCAACAAGGCGACATATAGGAAGGCTTTATGGGAAGTGTGTTCGCTATCCCTGGCTCTAACTCTCTTTTTGTTTCACTGACCAGAACATCCCAACTCCCCTTGACCTACCAGGGTTTGTTCCTGTATTCCTTTAAAGCAGACATACTGTTTTTTCGTACATTCGACTTCACAGCAACTGTATTGCTTTGCGCTGGCTGATGTGTAGAACTGGAGCCTAGGGGGAAGTCTTAGAAAAGTCATCAGATATTCTATGCTGTGTTCTGTAAACCCAAAGAAAGACTATGTAGTAGTTTACTTAACTACACAGAAAGAACTGTATACCTGAATATTCGAAGGCTTCATACTATGTAGTAGTTTACTTAACTACACAGAAAGAACTGTATACCTGAATATTGGAAGGCTTCATGCCACTCAACTTTTTTCATGTCATACGATATAGTCCGCCTTGGATTCTCTATCTTCCTGCATCTGCCACCCATGGATCAGAATTATAGGTGTACACTGCCACACTCTGAGCCATGTCGCCTACTTTCTCCAGTTCAAGTACCAGGCTGATCCAACTTCGCATGGCAGCCAAGATCAGACCTGCTGCCTTCAGGGGACATGGAGACACACATACCTCCCATTTTCTAATCCTTTCACAGACATATTATTATTAATTGCTACAACAACAACTACTACTACTACTATTACTACTACTACTACTAATACTAATACTAATACTAATACTAATACTACCACCACCACTGCCACCGCTACCACCACATAATGTGTGGAAGATTGTGTCTGGTCTATGTGCTAACTGGCACTTTGTGGTGACAAGTGACAAAGTCTAATTCTAATTTTCTGTAATGAAAACAAAAGGAAACTAACAAAACGGAGGGACATTTAAAGGGAAGATTGAAAATCGAAAGTGGCTGGTGTAGTTCGCTGACTCAAATCATGTCTGGGACCCTGCGGCCTGATGTCCCCATCTCTTTATTCTGACTTTATACTAGGAAAAATCCATTTTTAAAGAAGTTTCTTTTCTTGTAGTTCAAAGAAATAAACCCCATACCTAACTTTCCTTCTCCAAAGTTTAAACATTAGGGGTAGAGCACATCTTTCTCTAGTCTACTCTGAATGCTAGACTATGTTCATGTTAGATTGTAAGTTCAACCCATGCCAGCCACTTTGGCCAGGGTAAAGTTAGATGTTGATTTTTCTGTGCATTTGTGATTCTCAACCTGTGAGCCACGCCTCCCCTTTGGGGAGGGGAGACAAATGACCTTTGCACAGGGGTCACCTAAGGCCATCAGAAAACACGAAATTTAAATTATGAGGCATAATAGTAGCAAAATTGCCATTATGAAGTAGCAATGAATCTAATTTTATAGTCGAGGGTCACCACGACATGAGGGGTTGTATTAGAGTCTCAGCATTAGGAAGCTTAAAAAACCACTGCTGTGTATGAATTGGAGTGGAGCCTAGCCTAAGGGGTGTCCTACACAAGTTCCTCCTTAACATCTTTTTATGGGATAAAGTATACCTCCTTCAAAAATCCCTAAATATCTCAGGATTAACTGATTTTGATGATAGGGCCTTTAAAAAGATAGTTACGATGAGATGAGATCTATGTGTGGAATCTAATCCATTATGATTTGTTTCCTTAGAAGAAGAGATTAAGACACAATTAAGACAGAAGATACAGGGACAAGATTACCTTTTACAAGGCAGGACAAGAAGCCCCAATGGGTCAAAATGATTTTATAGAATGTGTACTCTGTCCTTTTAACCTCCATAATAGTGAAAAAATATATTAATCTTGTTAAAGACACAGAGTTCATGATACTTGGTTGTGACAACCCATGGAAACAAATACACCACCCTAGTTAGGAGCAAAATCTTTCTTCTGATTTTTTTGTTGTGCCTTGCAGTTCAATTATGTATAGACCCATACCTTATATCTTTCTTCTACAACCATAAAATCTTTGTGCAAAATGTCTAAGATTACCTCATTTTCAAAATACTCATAATATACCCACCAATTCATCAAATGATTATAACATAGCTAATATAAACCATGAATAAACCACATGCTAGGCCCTTAATGTTTTTTTTCACTAAGGAGATAAATGTGATCCTGAAAGAAACAGGTGACAGACATAAGTCATTATGGCATGGCAATTCATAAAGGATAATGATCAATTGAAGAACACCTAAAATCATCTTGTGCTGAACACATTGAACATGTCGTGCAGACTACCACATTAATTAGCTCCATGTAGTTTCATGTAGTTTTCTGTAGTGATAGGCGTTTGAGAGGTATTAACAGGCCATACCATTGTAAATTCCTTATTTGATCTTGGAAGAACTTTGTTAAGCTGAGTAGAAAGAGGTTTGAGAATTTAATTGACATATTCCCTAAATAACGGTAAAAGTCTTAGCTGCAATTTCCCCTCATAATTCTAATACATCGGCATTGACAGTTTATAAAAATAGAACTGTATGGAGTAAAATCTGTAAGCGTTTTTATTCAACAAATTCCAACAGAGACCTACATTTTGTCAGGCATCTATTTCATTTCTTATTATAGGCTCTATGACTTCCAGGGAAGCCATCCATGACCACCTGAAGCCTACAGCTTCAAAAGGAAGCAAGCGGAATATCCCTTCCCTGGTCTCTGGACCATGAGCTATGTCGGGAGAAGTTGTAAGGCACAGGAGAACAGAGACAGTTAGCGGAGCTCCATTCTATCTGCAGTGCCCTGCCAAAGGGGGTCAAACATACTCATGCTGCGTTTTGCGTTTGTTCTTGACTGTCTGATTAGCTAGAAATCCACCAATCCAATTCTGGGAGATGGAATGCTCCAGAGAATTAGACCAGAGACATTCTCCCCCGTCATACCCCCGGTATGTAGCCACAGGGCAAGATGAATTAGGAAAATCCTTCTCTGAGGCAACGGGAAACCTGAGACAGAAGGCACAGAGAAGCTAACTGCAGCGAAACACAGGATTGCGCTACTCACGGAGCATCACTTCCTGTTCCAGAAAGTATCCCTTTGGTCCAATGGGAGGGAGTTTTGGTTCAGGGGCTCCTTGTCTTTGTCCCCTCCACTGAGTTCGTCAGTGATCTAGGGTGGGCTGACCCATTCCTCATAGGCTGGAACTGTGCATTCCCTAGCTGAATGAGAGAACGGCTCACTCCTCAGGGATCTTTTTGAAACTTAGATCTATATTCAAGTTTAACACTAGTAATAGTAATTTCATCGAGGAGACTTTGAGCCTCAAGAAAACTTCAACCTCGAACATTTGAACACCATTCTTACTAAAAAGTAAGTCTAACCAGGATTTTGTCTACAAGAAGTTGAAACCAAAAAAAAAGAAACCAAAACTATCAAAAAAGAGGGCACAGAGGTGGAATATTCCATCACACTTATTATAAACCTGTTAGAACAAGTTAAAGCAAGTCGGAATGTGTCTGACCATGCCTAACGATCCATTCCCGATCTGCTAAAGTGATCACCTCTCATCTCTGAGACGTTTCCTTAGCTCTCAATTAGAATCCATTCTTCAGTATGAGTATGAAAGCACCAGAATCGACAGTGACAGCATGATCTAATTATTAGCACTGCACTACCATTTATTAAAGGCTTGCAGGATTTAATTGCTCTCGTCATCAAACGTGAAATGGACGATAGATTTCCTTCTTTACAGAATGTGTTTAGTTTGTATTCGCAAGAATGGAGAGGAGGGAATTTCTCTACTGCTGGTAAATTGTAAATATGTAGACACTTTAGGGAGTTGTTTAGTTGTGGCTCGGAATATGAAAAATGTAAATACTCTATAAGCCAATAAGTTTGTACACTGGCAAGTTTTACACAAGCCACAAGACATATTTATTGTAGTATTGTTTATGATAGAAGAATTGAAAATAACCTGTGAATTTGGCAACGGAAAGAATACATAACTAAAATATATAACAGTGGGCTGCTTATGTTTTAAAATGAGCCACATTTATTTGCATGTAATGCGGATAACTCACAAACAATGATGAATGAAAAAAAAATCCTAAAGTTACAAATGTCTAGAGCATGGAACCAACACTATAAACTTAATAAAACCCTTACAAAACCATACTGAATGTAAAGATGTATACATATGTATAAATATACATAAAATGAAACCGGCTTCAGAGCCAATTCACAAATTCCTTCTCATTGCTTATGAGAAAGGAAAAAATATTAGAAATAAAGGAAAGTGAAGACTTGAATTCTCTCTCTCTCTCTCTCTCTCTCTCTCTCTCACACACACACACACACACACACACACACAGTTCCAAGATTTTACTTCTTTCCTTAAAATGATTTTGAAAAAAGGGTAAATGACCAAACCTATGTTACGGAAGTGTTGACACAACCCCTCTTCAAGTTTGCTGAGAGATGCTTGACTTATCCATTGCTTACCCAGTAAGCCCATCACTTGCTGTTATGTATATGATCCTGTACTTGGTGCCCATCATGAAGGAACAAACATGATACATGATCTGTTCTACCCTCAAGTATCTTGTAACTTTGGGATTTGAAAGTTCCTATAGGGAAAAGTGTAGGTGGGTTTGAGAATTTCTCATTACGGAATGTTTTAATAGGTTGATGATATGAAATTATTACACTTGCCGTGGAATTACATGTAGGAGGGCTTCACTCTTTGAAAACATAACAGGAAAGTCACCACTTCCAAAGGTCAAAGTAGGGTGTAATTGACGATTTAAGAGGGAATTAGTCACTCTTAAAGGTGATTCATTCTAGGTCTCTTCCCTGAACACAGAAAATTGTGATGATATTAAAAAACAAACACAAGAACAAAACCTCCTTCTGTTTATCTTTTGTTTTGGTGGACAACGTGACCCATACATAAAGTAGTATGTAGGACAAAGCAAACTTTTTACCTGGGGTATATTGCATACAGTAGGTTCAGTACTCATAGAAGCTATATCTTCATAATCACTTTAAGGATAGCCCAGAGGTGAGGTGGGTAGCTTTGTTTAGGAGATTCACCATTATTCCCTGTTGAGTCTTCATTGCAGATGCCAGTAGCAACTGTTAACGGAGATAGCAGAAAGCATGCAAAAGATTGCAGCACGAGTAGAAAGCGAAGAAGGTGGCTGCTGCCTGCCTCTGAGATGCTGACGGACCTCGTCTCTGCTCTTAACAGAATTTAAAATAAAGTCTAGTGTTTCATTTCGTTTATGTCTTGGTTTTGGTTTGGGTAGAGAAAAGTTGGGTTCGTCAGTAAAAGGAACTGAAATAGTAGGAGTTGAGATCAAACCAGAGGGATTTCAGTACTATTGTTAGGAGATTTCTCTGAAAGGGCTCATCTTTAATAGAAACGTAGGCCATGTGTGCTGAGTTCCTGAAGCTCTGGCCTGAGTGTTGAATGCACTGTGTGAACTTGCATCCTCTGGGACACCAATGGGGACTTTGGCTTTGCAGTGGACCCAGCTCACTAAGTCCGGATGTGAAAGTGGAACTGAGGCCACAGCTTTTCAGTTGCCCCCCTCAGAGGGTGGTCTTGAATTTACTGTACTGAGTATATTAGCTGTTTGCACAGGGCCTTTGACTGCTCTGGCAACACCCTGTCCTTCATTCTTCTCTGAAGAAGCCAGGTCCAAAAACAGCTAAGAAACTACAAGGAGACGAAAAGGCCAAGCCACTGTGGGGAGTCAGGGGAGGGGGAGGAAAAAAACAGAAAGGGGAGCAGAAGCATAGAGAGTCAAAGAGATATTTACCACATTTCGTGAAGAAGCTTTATTTTTTAATTTCTGGTCTCTTAAAAATCACCATAAGCTCCAGGTGCTGTTTCTGTAAAAAATACATGGCTTGAGATCTTTCTCTGGGAATCCTCTCCCCAAGATTAGGGAGGAAAATGAATCCTGAGCTGACTCCTGCTACACTCATGGTATCCTTAATAGAGGCTGGTGCTACAGTCCCTATGTCCCAGGAAGAAGCTGTCAACCACTGTGCTCTTTACTATCTGGACATATTCTGCTGTCTAGGAACTGCTTTGTTTGCCCAGACTGCAAGGCATTGAGGTAGATGGATGAGGCACAGAGGATCTGAAAGGTGCATGCATTTCCTTCTTTTGCCTAAAAAGAGGGGGGAACATATAAATGCACGTGAGAAGAGAGAAGGGAGAATTTCTGAGTCTTCAGAATTAAAACAAAGGCTAAGAAGTGATCTAAGCTATACATAAAGAACAATTTGCCTGTAAAGATAAGAGACTCTTGTTGCTAGGCAACAGGCACAAGACAGTGACGAGCCAAGAAGGTAGAAGTCAGGTGTGTTTTCATGTGAATTCCTGTCACAATAGGCAGCTTGCTAATCAGCGTCTCCCACAATGAAAGAATGGCTGAAATGGAGACATTTCAGACTCAGAGAGGTGAGTTATCTTGAGTTACTTTGGCTAGCATAAACAGCTGTGGTACTGCTGACACCTCTGTCAACGGAGAGTGGTCTCTGCTCTGGTAGGCATGGCTTCTATGTTCCCGTTTTCTAGTCAGCGACTATAATGCTCCAGGCATTGGCATCTAAGTATGCTTAGAAGCTACCATGGACAGAGGCAGTGTCTCATTACCCAAGGAGACCTGAGTGCAAAGCAAGAATGTGTTCTGTCACCCACCCAGAAGAGGAATCCAGCTGTCACTTCAAAGTGAGATTCATCTGGCAGGTGATGGCACTTGTGAAAGTGTATTGAATAGCACAGTTGTCCCCCAATCCCCAGGAGTATGAACACGTTGTTTCAGGAACCTCGAAGAGTTTGAGTTAGGTCTATGCAGGTCTTTTATTCTAGACCATCATAGATTTTAGAATTTGTATTTTATTGTTGCTACTTCCAAAAGAAAGTTATATAGGATCAAAGAAGATAAGTTTCTTCTCTCTTTTCTCCCCCTTGAGTTTGCAGGAAATTGCTAAGGGACTTTTAAGTTACTTTAAGTCTGAAAAGCAAGAGTTGTCAATAATGCCCAAACTATATGGTCACAGGATTCAATAATAATTTATTTACAAAATTGGCATCACAAAAATTTATGGCATTTATTAGCTGTCAGGAAGATATTCATTACAGGTGAATTCTTGCAATATTCTTACAATTTTATTTTAAGATTCCAAAAACTCTGAATACAGAGCAGCACTGCTTATGACCACAAGTTAGGTATCCTGAGAACTTCAGTTTAGCCCCCCAAATAGTGGATGCTCAGGTTTCTGACACCGGTTCTCCAGATTTTCTCACCCTGTGGCTTTGAATTATATTCCAAAGTGATTCAAGTAGGCTTTTCACGTGCTAGCCAGAGCTCTGGCCATTTGAAAGAGCCAGAAACCAGCTAAGGAGAAGCCAAAACAGAACCTAAACAACTTGAGAAAATCCCACATTTTGTCACATGACTATTTAAAGAAGATTATTACCTCAAATTCAATTCCATTGCTTTGTGGTCGTAGTGTCTGTGTGTGTGTGTGTGTGTGTGTGTGTGTGTGTGTGTGTGTGTACCATGTATGTGCAAGGTAACTCCTTTAATTTGGAGTAATAAACAGTTGGAAGATGCCAAATATGGTGATGAAAATTGACTCAGGATCTATGGAGGGCTAATAAGCATTCTATGCCCTCTATAGCCACAATGTCTATCCATATATATATAATTTGTCCCATGACTATTTATAAAAGATTATTACCTCAAATTGATATTTAATAATTGATATTATATCTTAAATGGATATATATGGATATATATTTATATTATGGATATATATTTTTTTAAAATGGGCTTTCAAACAGATTATTGAATAAGCAGCATTATTCATAATAGCTCAAGATGGAAACAACCAAGTGTCTATCATTGGATAAATATATAACCAATATCAGCTTTATCAATGAAATTCTGATGTATCACGAACAGCATAATGAACCTGGAAAGTATGAAAAAGCAGTCAGGTAGAAGAGAACGGATCATGTGTGTCTCTGTTCATGTTAGGTACTTAGAATAACCAGATTCGATGGCTCTACTTCCACTTAATGTCCTATGGCTGAAGATGGTGGGACGGGCTGTTTGTTCAATAGGTGCAAAGTTTTCAAATAAAGTGGTGGAGACTTCAGGAGCTCAATGGTGGCAATGGCTGCATCACAGGACAAATACAGTAAATGTCACTGAGGTATACACTGAATGCACAGACAGCAACTTTAACATTACGTGTATTTTATTACAGAGAAAACAATAATCTTGAAAAAGAGCATTGCACATCTACACACAACCTTTGAATCCCTCCTTGCTGGCACTATATCCTTCTGCTTTCTCCTCTGACCTCAGGTTTAAAAATACAGCAGCAGCATCCCCACAAGCCTTAATTTAAACTCTAACTGGATGCTACAAGGTCAGCTAAGTAATTTCCTCTCCTGGAGAGGAAACTTTCTTGATATATTATTTATCTACCAGTTGGCTTGCCAATTCCAGCCACATACTTAAGACATCACAGAAACATCAAAAGGGCCGTCTAATTTTCCTTTGCTTAGGTTAGCTATTCAAGGGCACATGACATAGCCCAGATGGCAGAGCCACAGACTGGACAGATGGCCCAATCTTTATTCTGAAGAAGGTGCTTTGGGAGATTTAGACCCAATTATACCACGCCATGGATAAGTCTCACTTTCTCTGCAGAAAATAGTAAAGCAAGAAGAATGGAGAATCTGCCCCAGGTGTTTGTGGGTATGGTACACCAGATGAGAGGTGTGAAACGCTTTTACTGTCATTGTACTACTAAATCTACCCAGGTCCAGTGTCCTGCTAAGGAGGTGTCAATGTCACACCTGGATGTCATCTCTCGGATAGATGAGTACCACCACCCTGCAGCCCCTCCATCTTTGAAGGCAGATCTAAAATTAACCTGGAGTGGGTGAGTGTGTGTGTGTGTGTGTGTGTGTGTGTGTGTGTGTGTGTGTCCTTCAAGTTGGGTCTTTGAATTAGATCCAAGATGTAAGGTGTGTGAAGAGAGCACAAAAGGTCAATGGAATTACTGTGGAGAATAGTGTGAACTGTCTTCTGGCTGCATATTAAGGATCCCAATTTTAGCTTCTGAGTCTTCCTTGCCTCGTGTCTTGACTACTAATTGGAAATCTAAGACTCTCTCTTCACTGACATATAAGCTCCCAATCTTCCCTATGTCCAAAGAAACACATGGAAAAATGTAACATCATTTTAAAAGCTGTTGAATAACCTGTGACAACTGGGGACACACTCAAGTCTCTTTTGGGTCCCAAAACTTCATCTCAAACCAGTTGCTGGCCATGTTAACCCTGTGTCTAGGAGCCATAGGTGGGCTGTTAACAGCCCCTGGATATTGTTAACTTACAAGCCATCTGTAATGTATCATTATTTATTACTTATATTTCCATTTCTAAAGATTTCTAACTTATCAATGGACACCTATCTGAGAAAAATGTCATGGTTTTAAAACTGACAGTTATTGAGAATTGTTACTAATTTTGATATTTTTTATTTTAGGATTTTAAGACTTTATATTGCAAAAGGGACCTTTGAGAAGGTCTGTTCTCTGAATTTCAATGTGGCTCATTATTAAGATTCAGTAGACAAACACTGGCAATATATAGGCTGAATCGGTGTCATTGGGGGATAAAGTGTCCCATGATTTCTTGATATAAAAATACAGTAGAAATTAACAGAAAAAGAGATTCCGTGAGATTTGCACGTATGATATATATCTCGCTATTTGTGATAGAATCACTAAACATCCATTAAGCAGAAAATGACGTGTTTCTACAAGCGTGTAACAGGAAGGGATTATAAAACAGGGACTTTCTCCCATTTTAAATAATTTTACTAGTATTCATTTCAGGAATAACACACTGAAACATCTTTAAAATACAAGACAGGGTATGATAACGATTTCAAATCAATAGGCTTCAATAGATTTCAAATCATAATAGAAATCAAAATCAAAATCAAAATAGATTTCAAATCATAAGGGCTATGAGAATTTACAGAAAAGTGTATTATGGTTCAAAGTGAGGAAATTTCTCCAAGAATGGGGGGAGATGGTGGTTGGAGGGAACGTCTCTCAGGCCTTTGTGAATAGTCTCAAGTCCCCATACACCTTGGGGTTCCCATTACCTTAGAACAGGGGTCACACAAATTCCTATACTAAAAGCTACATTGTTAGCGGCTTCCCATTAGCAGCCAACAATTAGCGAACTCCAGAGAAAATGTCTGAGAGAGAAGCATGTCCGGATTATTTATTAGTTTAACCAGACTGCCAAAATGTAATCAAATACAAGTAACGTCGTAGTCTCCGAGAGGCTTTCAAAAGTACTCCAGACTCTTGAGTCCCAGCCCAGACATGTCTGAGATGGAGCCCAGAAATTGGAATTTTTAATAGCACTCAAACTTAAAGAGCAGACTAGACAAAACTGGAGAGAAAAAATGACAAGAATATGATGTAATCATGAAGTATACACACATTTACACAATTTTATAGACAAGGGGTTCCTTAATATTATGAACAGGTTTAACGTGTTTTACTTTTTTTTGTTCTTGCTTCCAAAATATTTCATCACTGTTACATTTTGTATGTATGATTCGTGCCTGGATGTATGATTAGGGCTTGTAATGTCCCCTGTAACATCATTGTACTGTCCATCCCCTGGGATGACTATGCCCCGAGATGTTTTCTGCAGGATGCAAAAGGCTTTTCTTGGAATGCTAGCTTACTTCTTGATATCTTTTCCTCTATCATTATAGACAGTTGCATTTTGAACTCTCTTATCACCAAGCTGGGTACAACCTTGTTCAACTGCTTCTATCTTTTTAGTATCCCATTTCCAGATAGCAAGGCCAGCCACTGGAAGGGCAATACTCTAGAAGTATTTGGAATTTCTGGTAACTTTCTATAGAAACTGCACTGCACAAAGAATTCCGTATAAAAGACATTTGTAGCCCACACAGAGACAGGTGCTTCCTATAAAGGAAGGCACAAGGACAGGCCAGTATTTCCCATCACACCAGGGCGAGTTACACACACACACACACACACACACACACACACACACACACACACACACACACATGGAGGCAGGGAATGAACAAGAGGTTCTTAGCTATTAAGAGCTTGTCAAGGCCTGTGCCAGTGGAGTTGTCAAATATTCCTCCTGACCTCTAAGACTAGAACAAGGGCATATATAGATTGCATTTCAAAGCCCTGTATTTTCTAGCTGTTAAAAAAACTTATAATGCCGCCTATAATTCAGGGCCACAGTAAAGAGGAGTGAGGTCTACAAACACAAAGATAAAGCCGCTGTTGATCCTGCTGTTAGCAGAAGCCTCTTTTTATAATGGCATCCTTTTATTTTGTTACTTTCTTATTATGAAAGTTTACAACAATAGAAAAGGAGATGGAGTGTTCTATTGAACACCACAGCAATATTTCAACAGCAACAAATTCAACTGATGACCAAGCTAATCTTACACCTTACTCTCACCATTCCTTTTCCCATGGGCGGAGTTTCAGGCTGCTTGCCTTTCATCTGTAACCGTTTCAGTGTATTTCTAAGAGACAATAAGTTAAGAACAACATTACAATAATGTCATGATCTAGCTGAAAAATCACCTGTGAGGGTTTAAGGTTTCTGTTGTCTCACAAATATCGATGTTTTAGTTCATTCAGATTGGAATGCAAACAACGACTATATGTATCAGGGGCTGGTAGTTTCTGCATGTTCTTTTTTTTTTTTCTTTTTTTCGGAGCTGGGGACCGAACCCAGGGCCTTGCGTTTGCAAGGCAAGCGCTCTACTGCTGAGCTAAATCCCCAACCCCCTGCATGTTCTTTCAACCTGAATATTTCTCTTTTATTCTAATGCAATATTTTGCTGAAAACTCTTGTTTGATATTGTCAATCTCTTCTAAATATTCTTGAGGTTTTGGTCAAAGACATATTTCAATCACTCAGTTTGGATAGGGACAAGATTTTGCATTTCTAACAAGCTCTCAGTTACCATCATTCAAACAGAGCAAACACCAGGCAGAAAGGTTATGACAAGTCTCACATCTGAATTTTGCTGATTGAATTGTCTTAATATGCTTTAACATGTTCTCCAAACCATGTCTTCTGAAGTGGTGTTTAAGTGTAGAGCCTTGCTCACATTTAGAGATGTGTAGAGTAGCATGTAGGAGGTGTTTTGTTCTTGACAAGAAACAAGAGACACGATGTGTGGCTTTTTCTTCCCTACTGCTAGCAACGAGGCTCACTTCCACCCATTCATAAGGAGGTATCAAGCTTTGATGTTTTAATAATCTCTACTTTATTCATCTCTTGGATA
Organism: Rattus norvegicus; assembly: GCF_021556685.1. Taxonomy (NCBI): domain Eukaryota; kingdom Metazoa; phylum Chordata; class Mammalia; order Rodentia; family Muridae; genus Rattus; species Rattus norvegicus. The sequence goes on from NC_141553.1 coordinate 33,446,601, forward strand.
GAATATTATCAAAAAACAGAATATTATCATAAAATTTCTCAACTACTGCTTAGTCACTCAGTGGTGGGACTCACATAGAATCATGAGAAGAAGAGGAGGAAGGACTTGAGGTTTTCACTCTGTCTACCAATTTTCAAAATCATGACTTGGCTTAACCGACATCTTTGTTGGGTTTATTTTAGTGTCTCTAAGATGTTGGTTGTTCCTGGTGGCTTTGTAATTCATCAAACAAACAAACAAACAAACAAACAAACAAACATGGATTTATCAAATTTCCTGCATTTTTGTAAGCCTTATCATTTCCAGCTGAAAAATTCTTCAAGTTGGTCCCCGAATCCTTTTCATTAAATGCCTTGAAATGCTCCCTTTCACTTCTATATGACAAGATATCCTAGGTTCAGCATTTGTACTGCACTTCCTCGCCCCATCTGTAAGCAGCCATTTCTTCAAAGGTCATTGTTCCTTTAATGAAAACATATATTTGAAAAATGATAATCTCGGTGTTATGGTACTTACTGCCAGTAGGCTGATGTAAGAAAAAAATGTAATTTTATAAATACATTCCTTAATATTTACAGTTGGAAATACACATTTAAGAGAGGAGAGAGAGAGAGAGAGAGAGAGAGACAGAGACAGAGACAGAGACAGAGACAGAGACAGAGAGACAGAGAGAGACAGAGAGAGAGCGAGAGAGAGAGAGAGAGAGAGAGAGAGAGAGAGAGAGAATACACTATTACTGCACTGCTTACATGCCTTCTTCTGATCTTAATTTCAGGAAAAATTAATGAGAAGCATCTCTGACTTATTTCATTGTATTTTCCATGCAAACAAAAAGTATAATTCTTGGAGATATAAAGGTTAATAATAATAATAATAATAACAACAATAGTAATAAAAGACTGAAACAGACCTTGGAAAAACTATGTAACTTCTTTTAACTCCAGTTTTCTGATCTCAAAATATCTTCTTCACATTACTGCTAATAACTTACCCGGTGTTTACAGGAAACTGTATACTTTATATGCATTTCCTCCCACTTAAGCCTTACAGAAACATTTTCAAGTAAGTGCTATTTGCCTCATTTTATAAATGAGCACGGTTTCCCAAGGTGACATTGTTTGGTAAGTGGCAGCCACTGTTTTCATAGAGGTCTCTGACTCCATGCTTTTAACCCAGACTTTGCACCAGGCAAACAAGAGAAAGAACACATGGTGTTGTTGGCAACATCCCTGACAACTGTATTCAGTGGAAAAGAAATGACAGTTAACAGAAGTGGCCTTGGTGGCTGTCTGAGATGGTAGATGGGAGGGATGGTCTATAGACTCGGAGGAAGAACAGTCCAGCCAGCTCACAGTGTCACCAGGCATCTGGCACACTGACACTTGGTCCTGTTAATTTCCCACATTGGGGCTAACCTATGTGTCCACCATGACAGATGCTCGAGTGGCAGAGCTCAAGGTTAGCCCTCGAGAGTTCAGGCTGGTATCTCCTGTCATGTTGTCCTTTGAATCAAGTGGCAGACATCCAGAGGCAAGACAGCTGTGGCCTCTTCCCCTTGCACCATGTGTCATTAGCGGCGACATAACTCTTTGTTCAAAACAAAATTCACAAAACTGACAGATTCATCTGCCTAATGTCGAAAGACATCAGAGCCAATTACAAGATAGCTCCAGAAGGCAAATAGGGGCACTTTTCACAAAATGGGATGAATAAAGGGAAAATAGTCTTGTCATTAAAAAGGACAAATACATTTTCCTCTCAGCATGCTCACCCCAGGAAAAGTGAGAGATTTATATTAATACGGAGTTTCATTATGATTGCTCTGGATAAATTCAAATCAAAGCATTTACCCCCAACTCATCCCTGTTAAACCTACCATTAAAGATTTTAGCTAGTGAGCAGGACTTCCTATTGTAAATGGTATTTTCATAAGGATAGCAACTTGAGGGATAGACCACAGATGCTTTTGCTAGGCAGAAAAAATTTTTTTCAAGTGTCACAAGGAGTGAGGTAGGGGTGTGTGTGTGTGTGTGTGTGTGTGTGTGAGAGAGAGAGAGAGAGAGAGAGAGAGAGAGAGAGAGAGAGAGAGAGAGAGAGAGAGAGAGAAACTTTTAATCCAAGTCTGGTGGTTTAGCTGGACTGCATCTCATGTGTATTCAGTATTTTATATAAGACTAAATAATATTTCATCGCGTTAAAAGAAAGGGTAATGAAAAAGCTCAGGAATACGGTCCCAAGCTGTCTCCTGCTCTTCCTAAATTTAAGCTAATTGAAAACATTGAAAGACAGTAGTTTTAGAAGACTACCCCTCCCTTCTCCCCTTCTGACGCTGGTTGAATGTTTGGTATGTGGAACCTTCTTAAAACATCGTGAACCTCAACAATATTCAAGAGAACCCCATGCAGTCACTGCTTTGAAGTGGAATCTGTCTGAGGAGAGGGTGGATTTCAACTTCATCTGTAAACTTTCTCAAAGAGATCTGAAGAAAGCACCACAAAACATTAACTTTTGTTAAATCGAGGTAAAGAATGCATTAACACTGCCTCATCCAATATTTTTGTTTGTATTCCATCACACAAATAACAAAACAATAACAAATAACAAATTTAAATAACCAACTGTGGTTCCAAAGATTCTGTTCATCGCTCATACGTTTTATTACCCTTTACAGTTCATAAGAATGGAATCCAGAGGAGATATTAAAGTACTCCCATTCATCAATTATGAGTATTTTATTCCCATGGATGGCCTTGTTTCATGAGGTTTGGAGGGACCTTTAGCACAGGGACTGCAAGAATATATAGCCGTTAATTTAAAGTTTTTTAAAATTTTTTATTAGATATATTTCTTTACATACATTTCAAAGGTTATTCCCCTTCCCGGTCTCTTGTTCATAAGCCCCCATTCCCTTCCCTCAATGGTCTATTGTACACCACTGCGAGACAGGTAGATAAATTCTCAAGAGTTCTTTTTTTAAGGCTTACATCTTTCTGATCAGTCAAAAATAAAGCAGTTTCTGTCCATCTTGGATAATTATCAAGTCTCTTGAATATTTGCAGAACATCAAATGAAACACTATAGAAGCCTCTATACTGTGTGTATTTCCTTTAAATTGTTATCATCAGACTAGCAAGGCAACCCATCATTCACCTGAGCCCATATAATGAGTGACTTGGATGTATTCTCGGTCAGCAGGCTAAGTAACATCACTATAATCCCATTTTCTAGTAATGTGTATTGAAGTATGGCTTGTAGGCTCTGAATTTGGCAATTGTTCATCATGTAAGATAGTGGGAAGAACGACCTGTGACTTTAGAATAGCTGCTTTGAGGTTAAATACACCATTAACAATTTTATGGCCTCTATTCAGTGTATTATGTGTCCAATGCCCACCGAATTAATTTTGTCAATGTCATAATCTTAACTAGAAAACTATTGCAGTGGAAGGAATAAGAATGTTTGTAATAGACACATTTTAACCACCTCCATTTTGGTCTTATTTATCCTTTCTGAGATTGCTATATTATTTATTGTCTATTTGTCAAGGAATGTTGGGTCCTGGAGCTAAAGCTCAAGATAACACCAATTCGTTCAAATTGTGAAAACACAATGAGTAATGGAGATAAGAAAAGATAGGTTCTGTATGTGGCTCGAACACAGTTATATATCAGGGAGCATATATCAGGGAGTCCCAACCCAGTGAGTAGCAGAAAGAGTGCCAGCCTTCCTGGTAGAAGTGTGTTCTGGATCACTGGGTGACTGGAGGAACAGTACCTAGTGTTCCATTGCTCTGAAGAGACACTGTGACCATGGCAATTATTATAAAAGAAAGTATTGATTGAGAGACTTGCTTACAGTTTCAGAGGGTGTATTAGTTAGGGTTCTCTAGAGTAACAATTTATATAAAACTTATAATGAATCTATCTATATAGAGAAAGGAGATTTATTAGGATGACTTAAGGGCTATGGTTGAGCTAAGACAGCAATGGCCACCTCTGAATGGAAGCTACAGGAATCCGGTGATTGTTTGCTCTACAAGTCTCAGCCGGTCTTTAATGGTTTCAAATGTCAACCTCAGGAGTCATCAGAGGCTTTCAATCCTAAGACTGGTTTAAAAGCCCCATGTCTCTTCTGAGACTCAAGGCAATTTCTTAACTGTAACCCAGTAAAATAAAAAAGCAAATTACAGCCTTCCAAAATCCAATAGCATAGAATATGCCACTTCAAAGTGGAGGAAAGAAAGCATAGAGAACGACTACTGAACCAAATCAAACCCAAAAGGCAGCAGGGCAGACTTCAAACTCTGTGTTCTCGTGCCACATGTCAAAGTCCTCAGGATCTCCAGCTCCGGCTTTGTTGAAAGCAGCACACCTCTCCCTCTTGGGTGGCTTCGCCCGTGGTCTGAAGCTTTCCTTGACAGGTATCCCACAACTCTGGCATTTCCAGCATCTCAATATAACAATCCAGGCTTCACCTTCACAGCTTCAGGCAATGGCCTCGCTCTGCCTCCATGGAATCACTTCTCTGCCACATGCTTGGCCTCAGAGGCTTCCTTTAGCTGAAGAGGAAGATTCTATAACCCCTCTAATTCTTTATCTTTGACTCTAAATCCAGGACTACCAGGCCAACACTGCCAAATTCTGCTGCTAAACGGGACGGGGACAGGTCCTTTATTTCAATTCCGTTTGTGTCGGCTTTCTGTTGGTGACGGTCACATGGCTGCTAAGATTTCCTTTAATTCCTTTTCATGAGTCGAAAGCTTTGTAGGGCGGGGTCTTAATCTTCTTGCTCAGTGAACTTGCTTCCAAGACTACATTTGCTGGTGCTCTTTTTCCTCAAACTGCATTTTGTATTTCTTTTGGCCCCGTTTAGTTTTTGTTCTTTGTTTTTTATTATAGATGCACATAAGAGTGATCCCTAACAGCCACGTGCACAGTCAATACTAGGATGCCTTGAGACCTCTTCCAGCACCACCAATCGAAGATTCAACTTAGTCTCTGGCAACATTTTAGGACAAGGGCAGAAAGAGGCCACATTTTTGAGAAAATAGCATAAGAACACTCTTTTGACCATTTGCTAATATTTGCCTCTCTGAAACCTCTTGATCTGCGACCCCACAGCTCATATTCTCATGTTACCATAAGGCCAACTAACTAAGGCTGCTTCTAGTCCAAAGTCCCAAAGTCCACATTCTACCAACAAGGTGTGTGGTCAGGTTTGTCACAGCAGTAAGCCACTCCCTGACATAACTTCTGCCCTACTCGCTGTTCTATTGCTGGATAGAACACATTAGGCCCCATCTCCTAATCCTTCCCCAACATCTCATCATCTGGCATTTAAATATATGAGCCTATGGGAGCAGTCTCATTGAAAATACCACAAGTACCCACGAAGAGGGAACAACACCTAAAAAAAACTCAGACAACAGAAAATGTACTTGGGGCCAAATAGTCAGGCTATTCTATGGTTCAAAGGAGCTTCTTCATGCTCCAGCTGTGTGTTTTTGATATTCTTAGCACTAGTCACTCTAAGAATGGCCATTAATAAACTGTAAGTGCCCCTAACTTGCCAAACACCAATTAAAATTTCCGTGGCACTGGATTTTTGATTTTGATTTTTGGTTTTTAAGCTCCACAGATGATAGTCCTGTTCAGTCACATTGAGAGTCACTTGTTAGAAAATAAATCTTGATGTAATTACGGACTTACAGAATGTGAGGTCAAGAAACTGAAAGTGTTATGCAAGGGCATTGAACATATGACCGCTATATGGATTAACCCTGGGATTGCAACCTATGGCTGTGGACTCAATTGCAAAATCAGGAGAGTGATTCACATCCCACAGCTGCCTCTTGACATCTTCAGATAGCTAGCACTTCATACTTTTCTCCGTTCTTTGTTTTGGTCATTTCAAAACATTAAATTGACTATATATCAGAAGGTTAAGTGTGATAGAGACATATTGAGTAACAGGGGTAGATAGATAGACAGATAAAATAAAAATTTAATAAATAAGAGGTAATATGTTAAATTATATAGCCCATTAAAACAGCTTTAGTATGATAGCATCTTTAACTGTGAGAAGTGTGGCAAAGGTCAAGGTACCCTTCTATGTTGTCAACTAGCCATAATTATACACTATATATACTACATATACAATATGTATGATATTATACATACCATATGCTATATACTATACACTATATAGTATATATGCTATATACTATATTTACTATATACTGTATACTATATGTACTGTATATACTATATGTACTATATGTACTATATATTCTACATATTCTATACATTCTATATATACTATACTCTTGCAGTCTCTGATGACCTGAAAGCTTAGTGTTCACGAGTCTCTATGAATTTGGAAAGGCTACTCAAAAAATGAGGTCTTCACATCTCCAAGCCTGTCCCAAAGGCTCTTGAGCATCAGTAATAGATTAAGCCAGTGGCAAGCAGCCCAGAGAAGAGTCTCCAATGCTCCTTGCTCCTGGTAGTTACATATTTAATAAGTTCATTTTCCTTAGATGAGTCTGGACTTAGGTTTCTAGAGAATTGAATAGGGTAAAAATGCCACTTTGCGGGTGAGGTCATAAGGAACCTAATCTCCCTCTCCATTTCCTGAGGAAAACTCACCACTGTGGCTTTGAGGCAGCACCTTGGTGAATCTCCCAACAGCCAAAAGTGGGAGCTTGTTCACTAAGAAGCCCCCTCCTCTTCAGTCCTTCAGATGAGACCTTGTCCTGGCTAACAGTCTGGTTGGCTCAGCTGCATCTAGATTCTTATCCCCTTAAACCTACAGCCCAGGAAAATGTTTCTTTGAAACATCTATATTTTGAAATAATTTTCTGTCACATACATCCTTATTATTCACTCAGAGCTTCTGAGTACTCAACAACATTTGTGAAGACTTCCGGGATGGACACAAAGAGCTGTATATAGTCATGACCAGGCTGCTTTGATTAATAAGATTTATTTCAGCTTGGAATAGATATGACAATAAGAGTGAAGATGTCTAAAGTCTGCTCAGGAGCTCTGAATATAAGACAAGGTGATGAAATTAATTATGGTTGGCAGCACCAAGACAAGGGTCTGTGGCAATCTTCTCCGTCCTAAAGCTTTCTCTCCATATATCACTCCCACAACCCTAGACTACACACGGATAGTCAAGCCAAAGAGTCTTCTGGATGCAATTTGGAGTTTTACTACAGACCCACTGCCACACACAAAACTATTTCTAATCAGTTGCCTTTTTTGTCTGTATTCGTTTCAGCAGATTCTCAGAATCTATCACGCCTTGAGGTTTTGTGCAATGCAACCTTTCTCGTGTAGTTTTTCTTTCACTTTTCTCATAACACAAATTATTCTTTGACATGGCTGTAAACAATGCCTACCCAGTCTTACTCTAATGTAAAAACTAACTTGAGCCCTGAAAATGACCATAAAAAGACTATTTCTTAAATAAAGCACAGAAGTATTTGATAAATTAACCCACTAAAATATTGGGTAAGTGGGGTTGGGGATTTAGCTCAGTGGTAGAGCGCTTGCCTAGGAAGTGCAAGGCCCTGGGTTCGGTCCCCAGCTCCGAAAAAAAGAACCAAAAAGAAAAAAGATTGTAGGAAAATATTGGGTAAGTATGTGGTAAAAATGCATATGTAAATACATAATGCAACAATATTTTAGAATTCTAAGTATGTACTCTGTTATATGTCAAGAACTTCAGCCATCTTTTTTCTTTGTACAGGAGAAGAAAACCTCCTGGCAATTTTACGACGAAGATGGTGGAAATATATGATCCTGGGATTCATAGACTTGGAAGCCAATTACCTAGTGGTCAAGGCTTACCAGTACACGACTCTGACCAGTGTCCAGGTAATGAAGATTCTTCTCAACTTTCTAGATAGCCCACTTCAAGTTTCTTTTCTTTAGAAATCTGTATACTACACAATGTGGTTCCCTTTTCTTTTCTTTTTTTTAATTTTAATTTTTTTTAGTTGAAAATAGATTCTTCTTCCATACAAAACATCCCATCCACAGTTTCTCCTCCTTCCACTCCTCCTAGATCTTTCCCTAGATCTCTCTCTCCAGATCCACTCCTCCTCTTAAAAAAAGAGCAGTTTCCAAGTGACAACAGCCAAACAGTAAAAAAATGAGATATAATAAGTCAAGACCTTTGTCCATACAATAAGAAAACACTCATATCAAGATTGGACAGAGCAATGGAAGGAAGAAAGTCTCCAGTACAGGCCAAAGATTCAGAGATATTCTTGCTTTCACTGTTAGGAGTCCCACAAAAACACCAAGTTAACAGCCATAACATGTACTCAGGGAACCGTGTGCATCTGGACCCACGTAGGCTCTGTGCTTGTCTTTTTCGACTCATTGAAACCATACAAGTCCTGCTTGATTGATGCAATGGACCAGTTCTCCTGATGTCATTGATCCCTCTGACTTCTGCAGTCTCCTCCCCTTCCTTGGGGTTCCCTGGATTCTGAGGAAAGGGGCCCAATGGACACCTCCAATTTGGACTTTCTCTATATAATGTCTGGCTGTAGGTCTCTGCATCTGCTCCCATCTACTCCAAGAGGAAACCCCTCTGATGATAACTAGGCAGAGCAGAGATGTACGAGTATAGCATAATATCATTATGAATTATTTCGTTGTGATTGGTTCTACCTTAGGTCTCTGGGCTATCCAGTCTCCAGTTACTGGATATCTAGACAATGAAGAGCACGAGCTCTCTTTTGTGGAGTGGGCCTCAAATTCAACAAGACATTGGTCACTTTCACAAGTTCTGTGCTACCAATGACTCAGCACAGCATGCAGGCAGGACAGATTGTAGGTGGAGGTTTTCTGTGGTGTTAGGTAAAGAGGGGGCCCAGAGATCTCCCTTGGAAAGGGAAATAGACTAGAGTCTGTAGGTGGTTTTGGTGTCCAGGTTTCTCTTTCTGTAGCCTGCAGGCTGCCTTCCCACACCAGAGAAACTGGAACATGGAGTGAAGGTTCCAAGACAGCACCAGTTGGACCTCTCTACTTTCAGTGTTCTGTATGGATGTTGCCCTTGGCAATGGAGTCCCACTGTCAGTCTTCAAAGAACAACCTGCTGTCCTAACATGATCATGGGTTATTTAGGGATCTTTATGGGACCTCCTCAGCCAAAACACTGAACAGTTCCATGACTGGAAGCCTTGCCTAGCACAAGTGGCCAGTTCAGATTCTCCATTACCAGACATTCTCATGAAGGTCACCCTCATGGAATTCAGAAAGTTTCCACTGCACTATGTTTCCACACCCCTCACCCAAATGCCCCCCAGTTCCAGTCATCTCTCTCCTCCTTTCCACCCTCTGCACCTGATCCTTTCTGTCCACTGCAGAATCTATTCTATGTGCCATTTCAAGGGAGATCTATGTGTTCCTGTAGAGCGCTCCTCTTTACCTAAGTTCTCTTTCTGTGTGAATTGTAGCTTGATTTTCATCTACTTGATAGCTAATATCTACTTATAAGTGAATATTTATCTTTCTGGGTCTGGGTTACCTCACTCAGAATGATTTTTTTCTAGTTCTTTCCATTTGTCTATGAATTTCATTAAACCATTAAAAAACAACTATGTAATACTTCACTGTATAGATTACCACATTTTCTTTATCAGTTCTTCTATTAAGGGACATCTAGGTTGTTTTCAGTTTCAGGCTATAATGGGTAAAGATATAATGAGCAGAGTTGAGCAAGTGCCCTTGTGCTAGGATTCAGTGTCCTTTGGGTATATGCTTGACTTGTATAGCTGAGTCTTGAGGTAGATCATTTAAAAAATTGAACTCCATTTATCTGTCATTAATTTTTCCCAAATTGGGTATAATTGGACAGCTTTTTCTCTTTGTTCTAAATATACCAAAATAATCATTTACAATGCAAAAAAATAATTCATGGATTTGAATGCTGCCAACTAATCTTGTGTCAGCAGGAGAATTATTAATAAGTATAAAAATAAATCTGATTTCATCACAACTTAACTCTGTTAGAATGTTAATAGACTTTGATTAAATAAGCAAGCTGCTTAATAATCTTTTCTTTTAGCTTTTTAAAATGCATTGACTATTAAATATGAAGGGATATGTTTTTTCCATAAATGGATAAAATGTATGAAGAATATGTTATGTATGAAGAAAGAAACTTTGCTTATGTCTCTTCGTCTCCCACCCTCTCATACATATGCATACATGCATGCATATACACGAACACAAATACCAGCTTAATCTAGTTTTTATAATTGCTGGATACTCAGTTGCCTTGCAACTCCAATCAGTTTGATTGCATTTGTTTCACCCTCATTTTTCCTTTGTGCAGAAATATTATTGATTTCACAGCTGTCCTAGAATTCTAAGACAAAAGCAAAATATTTTTCACCAATGAGCATGCGCTGAGATTTGATGCTGCTCCTCCTTTTAGTTTGTCTTGGAGCTACAAAGGCATAAGTGAATACACAAATACACGAATACACAAATATACAAATACCCAACTCAGTGTGTACACCACCAACTGGGATAAGGAGTGACCTAAACCTTGGTCCCCTTTCCTATTTAGTCACAGTCCTAATTTTCATATGAATTTCAAAGACAGTTTCTTGGTCTACCTTGGTTGCTATGATAGCATAATCGAAAATGGATAATTTATAATGAGTACAGAATGATTGGATCACTGTACTCATTATATGGGAAAGTCAATTATCAATGAGTGAAAACAAGGACAAGAGTAAGAGGAGGGGCAAACCCTCATTGGATAATGTCTCTGATCTTACCAGTGGCCTAATTACCTCTTAATGACTTCGTTTCTACATACTCTTGCAACAGCAATTAAACATTTACATAAGATTTGGGTGATACAAATATGGAAATGATAGTAGTTTAAAATAAAAGTAGCTAACATTTTTCCTGGACGATGACCATGTACAGTTTGTATTTATTCTTGACACATGTATGTGAACACATACAGGTCGACACACTGAATATGGAGGTCTGATGACCACCTTGAGTATATTTTCTCAGGTGCTACCTACTTTTATTTTGACCTGAACTTGCTCAGGCTATGCTCACTGACCAGCAAGCCCAAGAGATCTACTTGTCTCTTCCTTTCCAGCCCTGCAATTACAAACTCATGTCAACTCTGTTCAACACTATCTTTTACTCGAATTCTGGAGATCAATTTCAAGTTGTTCTGGTTGCAAAGCACGTATTAATAATGTCTAAAGTATCTGACCCCTGGGCCCAGACCATTTCCACACACAGCTTGCATTCTGAGAGCATTTGTGAGATGAATTCCAGTGAAGGTGTACAGTACAGCAGGAAGTGAACCAGTAGAGAAGACCTGACCAAGCCCTCTTAACTTAGTCTTTAAAATCCTGTGGCTTTTGGGCTGGCATTGTAAGCTAATGTCCAAATGGAGAAGACCCAGAGTTCCTGAATGTATTCTTTAGCACTGTCCTTTATAAAATTATCTACATGGCATCTTTGGTTTTTTGGGACTCTCCTTTTATCCAGGTGTAAGAGCTTCTGCATCTGGAAATTGAATTTCTTATTTACACATTTTCCTTCTTACCATTTCCTCTATAGAAAAATTTCCAGAATGCCCCATGCACAATGCCCAGTATACACTACTTCTTTGAGTTACAATATATTTTGACATGCTCCCATCCTATGTTCTTGGTAAGATTTTAGACATCTTTAAAACAGGAACTGTGGCTTGTTAGAATAACTTATAAATCATGAATAAATTGGCCTTTAGAAATATATGCATCTAATATGGTTATAAGATTTCCATTCTGCTTTTATTTTTTTATATCACCAAACTAAGAAAACACACAAGAGAATTGCAAGCTCTAACTGGAGAATAATTAAGCACTTGTCTTTCCTTCAACAGTGATCATTGTGGCTTTAAAATGGAAAAACCTTTAGTTACATCCTAGTTACACTAACAATATTCATGTATAGTGGATATTAATAAAATAGGCTTTATGAAATGGGTACCTTATTACAAATTCCTTTTCAAAAATCTTTTATCTATTTTCAATGATAACTTTTTTTAAATCATGGAAACAAAAATCATTAGCAACATTCTCTTCAAATGTGACAACTGTTGCCACTGTATAAACAGTAGTTTTTCGAGTCCCACTTTTCATTGACTTCTTCAGTTAGAAACAAGGTCTTTTCTTTGTCCAGTCTTTAACAGTTAGAAATAAGATAAAAGTATGTCTTCCAGTGCAGGTTCCTCAAATAAAAATCTTATTTAAACATACCTTACACACACAGAGGAGGTGGGAGGTGGAGAGAAGAGATTGATAGATGGGTGGATGGATAGATAGATAGATAGATAGATAGATAGATAGATAGATAGATAGATAGATAAAGAGAAGAGTTTTTAAATACCTTCAGCCAAGTCTTTTTTATTATTTGGGATATATTTCTCTCTTCATCTTATAGTTATTGATATCGTTCTCATTTTAAAACCCTTTCTACATTCAGGATGTTTTCAAATCATATATTAATTGAAAGTGCAATAAAACCTGTCTTTAATGGTAAAGAACTATCTTGGGTCTTACAGAGAGCACTTAGAGAAAGGGCAGTCTTCAGCAATCAGTCAAATGTCTAAATGATGGCATCTATCTCTCCCTTTTCTGACCCTTCTGGCTTGTCCAACTGCATGCCTGTGTTGTAGTCATAAGATATATCACTGCCAGCATAAATCAGTGCCATATGCTTCTTATCTCCTGACCAATGAAAGAGAAATAAACAGATAAATAAATACAGCATGGGCCCATAACCAATGAAAAAAGCTTACAAGTCTACTCTGTTTGGAACTTAACAGTAGCCAAGGAAATACTGGAATATTGGGAACAAACTGGATTAGATGTCAACTCCTTGACCTAATAAGGAATGAGATTTCTTTCATCAGTTTACTATAGAAAAATGCTTCTTAGTAAGCTTGCTACTAACAATTTTAGTAGGACAGTCCCACCCAATTATATCTCTGTTATATATTACGAGCAAGACAGGTGGATGCAGGAGGACCAGCTGCCATATCCTTACATCCAATTTAGCTCCTACCGTTCTACTAGGCCAACTGTGAGAAGGATTCTGCGGTCCCTATGCTCCTATAGTGCTTTTTTCTTGCTCCATTTTCATAGTTTCATTCCTAAATAGAAACTAATTTGTATATCTCTACTTAACTCACTGAACCCCAGATCTTTGACCGCAAACAGGATTTCTTTTTCACCTTTGATGCTCTAGTTCCTAGTAGAAATCCATCACATACTGGATAGTCAATATATTTAAAGAGCTTAATTAAATTGCATCCATCTCTGGCATTTGGGGGAACAGAAATCCCCAACCGTTTCCCACCTAAATTTAGAGGCTTCTGGGACATCTATGAAGGCTTGGACACACAGGAAAAGCAGAATACTGGCTCCTTGCCAGAACCATGAGGTAATCCAGAATCAAAGTTTATAAATGGCTGTAGGGGAAATAAGGAGGTATCTCCTGTGGATCTATGTTTGATGTCTCTTTTTGTTTTCTTTTCTTTTTATGCTTGTCTTTCAAAAGTCACAATCAATTATTGGTCATTTAAGATTTCTGGGTTTTTTCCCTCCAATTCTTTTCAAGTTTTTCTTTGTGGGGAAATAGTAATGATTAATTCCTAACATTGCTTTACTGAGCGTCAGATTTTTAGGTCAATGTATGTTATACACAATCTTGGTTTGTGTTCTGTTGCACAAGGGAAAGCCAACATGACCAAAACCTGGAAAGGAAAGAGTGATTTTTGCCATCCACAGCAAATAAACCCATTAAATTAAAACAAACAAACAAACAAAAAACAGTCAGGGCAGAAGACATTTGCTCCAGGAATCATGGCTACACTGTCTCTTGCTAATTTAATTCTGCTTGGTCATTACAAATTTGTGAAGCTAGCATAGATGCATAATGATTTGCCCCTTGTTTCTATAAATATCAACTGAGTATACAATATCTGTGTCAGTCCAGGCCATCAATAAGGGAAAGGATAAGCCTCCAAAAAATGTGCCAGTTACTGCAGGTGACAGAAAGTCACATGGATGAGCCTTGCCATCCAGAAGATTATGGACTGGGAAAAGGGAGGTGAATTGTGGTTGTACTGATAGTAATGTTGGGTACAGTCAAAAAGTAGATATCCGAGTGCTACAGTGTCCAAGGAAGACAGGAAAGATGGCTATTGGAAAGTAGAGAAAATGCCCGTTGTTATAGAGGTTTATGAGTATTAATAACATGTGTTAAGGATAGAACATAGATATGACTCTATATAAGAATTCTATAGCTATATAGAAACTTGGGGCTAAAAGCACAGAGGCAATGTTCAAGGAACACTATTTCTATTCCGTTCACATAGTTATCTCAAAATAGTTCCTGAATACTTGTGGGTTTCAAGCATTGGTTTGAAATAAAGATGATTTGAACACTTGAAAATGCATAAAATTTGTGGCTATTCCTCCCTTGGAGCCCCTGCTACTCTTAGGGGTTCTCACTTTTCTGGAATCTACATTTACTCTCATGAGCCACGCTAGCCCCAAGCATTCTACAGCCTAGCATAGCTTCCTGTTACGGACTCTGCTCACACTCCCAAAAACCCAGTTAAGTCATGACTGAACAGACTGGGACCCAACAATCAGATTTATTTGTTAAATTCTCAATGTATAATATGTCCACACAATTAACTTACAACCAATTGATAAGGATATTATCTGCCCACCTAGATAAGATACAGTTTGCTCATCTAGACACACAAAATCCTGTACACATCCATCCCTTAAGCATAGTCATAACAACCTGTATATGTGCAGCGAGAAATCTTAACATTCACCGCCATGTTCTCTGGGCTGCTTCCTCTCTCGTTCAGGTCTCCTCCTCTCTAAAACTTTTCTCCCGCTTATCCTTCCTTCCCCTCCAATGACAGGCCTCGTTCTATCCTGTACCTGCCTTCACCTGCATAATGACATCAACCTACATACCAGTTTGTTTAAATGAAGCAAATTTGTGTTGTTTTCAGCTTTTAAAATTGAACAACAGAAGCTATGACAAACATTCCAGTGTTTTCTTTGTATCATCAAAATGTTCACTCTTTTAGGATTAAATGCTTAAAACTCCTATTGCTTGGTCATACGGTCAGTGCCTATTTGGATTTAGAACCCGTCAAATTAATTCCCAGAGGGGCGCTATACCACCATACATTTCCATCACCAACACAGGAATAGTCTAACTTCTATCTGCCCCAATATTTGGTGTTACATTTTTAATTTTACCATCCTAAAAGGTATACGGTAATGGTCTCGTGCACTTTAATTTGTGTTTCTCTAATGACCAATAATGTGGAACATTTGGGAATGTTTTTTAAATATTTCTAGTATAATTGAAAGACAAAGTTAACAGCAGTTTTTCAAAAGGCTTTCCATGTGGGAAAATTATGATAAAAGAACACACCAAGAGTGAAGGAACCCCACTGCTTCCTTTAACTCAAAGGAAAAGGAGAGAGGGTGACACCATCATGCCTGATTTATAAGAATTCTTATTCTAAAGACACAGTTGTGAGTTTTTATCTCTTGCCTTGTAAAGAATGAATAGGTTGTGGTTTTGACTTTGAGACAGATTGGCAATGACATTAGGGTTCATTTAACTGCTATGCTATTTTTACAATGGTGCTATATGAACCATTGCAGTAGAAATACTGGCTTTACAACTTCTTGCCCAAAGATTATTCATCTTTTTCAGCTGCTAAAAAGCAAGCAGATTAAACCAGCACTGCCATGTAATACAAAGACAGGGTCTCTTCAAACCTGAGAGCTTGGCAGCTAGAATAAACTCGTGTCAGAATTGTTTCCAGTGCTTGCACTGACCCTCCCCATAGGCCTGCATCTCTGATGCAAATGCCTCCAGCCCCACCTTCTCACTGAGCATCTTCCACAGCTTAGAGAAAAATCTAGAAACGGCTTCAGCCCTGATTGTTTTCCTCCCTGATATGAGCACAACAGAACTAATAGCAACTCCCTGGGGTGCGGTGTGGTACCAACCGGACATTAATTCCACAAGGCGAGCAGCAGGTATGAGAGCCTCATCCTTTTCCTTTGCCCTCAGGCATTCTGGGGCCACACTTTGAATTTTCAGTGAGCATTGAATTAGAGAGCATCAGATACAGGGAGAGGCCAGTCAGGCTGTACCTTCTTTGTAAGCTAAAGCTGAAGTCACAGGAATAAATATCCCTTCACTGATTAAAAACACCCGGGCTTGACCTAGAGGATACAACTACTAATCAGACGTGAGTCCTGGCATGGGTTGATAGACAGCTACAGCAACAAAGAATCCGAGATAGTCAGTAGAACTACAGCTATACAGGAGAGAAAGGCACTGCTCTTTTTATCTGAGGCTAACTTGAGTGTCTATCTTTCTGAAACCCAGAAAAAGCACACCTATATACATTTGACTCTGGACATATGGGATTGAGTTTATAATTATGAAGTCAGCTTCTAATACTGTAACTTCTTGCTTAACCTTGATGTTTCTACCAATCCTTAATTGAGGTTTGTAGACATTTAACAATTGTCCAAGAAAGATTTTCAATATATCTAATGGAAAAGCTTTTAACCTCAAAGAGATGTTCTAGATCTTTCAGATTTCCTAGGTGAAATGTCCCGGTCCGATGTTGGAAACTACAGCAACTTCAATACGTGGTACCTCAGCCTAATACTTTGCCAGGTCTTTTAATTGCTTTATAACCTCATTCACCAGAAGAAGTCCACAAGACGATCCAGTCCAAGCTACGGAAGGGAGCTTATGTAGTCACGGACTATGGTTGCTAGGGTAATAGTCCAGATAACACAGGAGGTGACAGGGATCAGTAAAGCCGTGGGAGGCAATAGGAACTGCACTCTCCCTCCTTTTCCATTAACTCTGTAACTGCCACTGCATTTGATCCACTCCAGAATCTATCCATTCCTTTATCATCTCTATTTTTATGGCAATACTCCCTTTCTATTTTACATGATAGTCATTCATGTACACATTTCCTCTTCCTTTTGAGTCCATAAGGTCTTTGAAAATGGGATGTGCCCACCTCATACACAATAAGCACTAAACAAATTCCCACTGTTTGAATGAGTGCAGAAATGTATTTCTTTTCACTGTACTCATGGCATCAGAGACATAATAGATGCTACAATGTATTCAACCCCTTAGCTCTTTCACTAAGCAACTTAGAGAAGGAAGGTTACATTCCCAGCTACTGAGAAAGGCAGTGTGAATGACCACTCTTGGTTTTAGTATCTGTAAATCCACTCACTTCACTCAAATACAGTAATGAGATGCTAGTCATGTCTCAGATGTTCTAATAAGCTCTCAGGATGTACACGTGAGGCTTAAACATTCCACAGTTCTAGAAATCCACATGTTGAAAGCATTGTATGGAGGCAGATTCATTTGTACTACACTTAAATGTTCAAATTGTCTACTCTATACTGAAATTGATCTCTTGATGGTCAATCATCCCCCAAACCATTGCCACAAGGACAAGTATCGGTGACTGGAATAAAAAGACTGAGTCAGTGCAAAACCAACCAATCTGCTCTCATGTTAAAAAACTCTCTTTGGGCAGCTCAGTTGCTTTTGGACAAGCTTCTTATAGTCCCAACCTCCATATTCACATGGGAGGTGGCACATGTGTCTCTAGACATCGTGGCCTTCATGATTTCATGTTGGTCTTCTGGCTGGTGTCCACTTCGGGGCAGCTTGCCAGTTCTGATCATGTCCTTACTTCACTGAGTGAAGAGATTCTGCTCAATTTTGATTCTGACATTCTGCCAGTGGGTTATTTGGGGTTTTCATTTATAAGAGTTTCCACAGCAACTCTTTTTTTTTTTATTAACTTGAGTATTTCTTATATACATTTCGAGTGTTATTCCCTTTCCCGGTATCCGGGCAAACATCCCCCTCCCCCCTCCCCTTCTTTATGGGCGTTCCCCTCCCCATCCTCCCCCCATTGCCGCCCTCCCCCCAACAGTCTAGTTCACTGGGGGTTCAGTCTTAGCAGGACCCAGGGCTTCCCCTTCCACTGGTGCTCTTACTAGGATATTCACTGCTACCTATGAGGTCAGAGTCCAGGGTCAGTCCATGTATAGTCTTTAGATAGTGGCTTAGTCCCTGGAAGCTCTGGTTGCTTGACATTGTTGTACATATGGGGTCTCGAGCCCCTTCAAGCTCTTCCAGTTCTTTCTCTGATTCCTTCAACGGGGGGTCCTATTCTCAGTTCAGTGGTTTGCTGCTGGCATTCGCCTCTGTATTTGCTGTATTCTGGCTGTGTCTCTCAGGAGAGATCTACATCCGGCTCCTGTCGGCCTGCACTTCTTTGCTTCATCCATCTTGTCTAATTGGGTGGCTGTATATGTATGGGCCACATGTGGGGCAGGCTCTGAATGGGTGTTCCTTCTGCCTCTGTTTTAATCTTTGCCTCTCTATTCCCTGCCAAGGGTATTCTTGTTCCCCTTTTAAAGAAGGAGTGAAGCATTCACATTTTGATCATCCGTCTTGAGTTTCATGTGTTCTAGGCATCTAGGGTAATTCAAGCATTTGGGCTAATAGCCACTTATCAATGAGTGCATACCATGTGTGTTTTTCTGTGATTGGGTTACCTCACTCAGGATGATATTTTCCAGTTCCAACCATTTGCCTATGAATTTCATAAAGTCATTGTTTTTGATAGTCCACAGCAACTCTTATAAAGGAGACTTTTGGTTGGGACTAGCTTACAGGTTGAGAGGTTTAATGGTATGGTCATGACGGGAAGCATGGCGGCTTACAAGCAGACAGAGCCCTGAGTTCTACATCTGGACTGGCAGGCAGCAGGAAGGGAAAAAGACACCGAGCCTGATTTAGGATCCAGAGAACCCAGAGGACCCCCTTTGCCCCTCAGTGAGACACACTTCCTCTACTAAGGTCACACCTACTTCAACAAGGCCACACCTCCTAATAGTGCCACTCCCTGGTAACCAAGCATTCAAATCTATGAGCTTATGAAGAGCCATTTCTACTCAAGCCACTGTAAGTTCCACTAGCTCTCTGGAAGGAGGAAGTGGCAACCTTCCATGTTGTGAAGGAAACTCTCACATACTTGGCAATATCATTTCTCGGTATGTTCACAACAGAAGTACAGGATTGGATCTCTCCTGTCCCCGTGGAACCTGACTTCCTATATCTTTCATTGAGAAAGAAAGCCAAAGGGGGCAGGGGCGGCTTTGTGTTTCCAAAGCTGACCAGCAATCTCTGTTCCATAAAGGATTCAATCTTTTTTCTCCATGACTCAATGTTAGGGGTGCATTTCTCAGTAGTACACGATTTAACTTTTAACAAATATGTCTATATTTTCCTGGAAGACAATGTGTATCATAGATTCATATAAAAGAGCTACCCACAAAATGCCCTGGGGTTAGGGAGGAGTGACTGACTCTATGAAAGACAGGGAGAACTCCAGAGGTGACATTTGAGTAGGATTTATTGACAACACGAGTCTGGCAATAAAACAGGCCAGTGGTGATTTTTAGCTCCAGTGGTGCACAGAGGCAGGTTATAAATAAGTAAGATGCCCTTGTATGCTCGTTCTCCACCCCCTTTCTCATCTATCTCTCATCTGTCCATCTATCTATCTATGTATCTATCTATGTATCTAAGTATTATGTATGTATATATGTATGTATGTATCTATCTATCTATGTATCTATCTATGTATCTATCTATATATCTATCTATGTATCTATCTATCTATATATCTATCTATCTATGTATCTATCTGTCGGTCTGTCTATCTATCTATCTATCTATCTATCTATCTATCTATCTATCTATCTATCTATCTATCTAGTCCTTGCTTCCTCTCCCTGTTTGCCTACCTAAACTAGAGAGTCTAACCACCCTCATTTTATTTAATGCACCTCCACTAGCCCCAAGGATAAAATAATGCAGCCACCAATAATCCACTCTACTGTTCATATCCTGCCCCCAGCTCCTAAATGCAGTCCTTAGCCCCTCTGAAGTGCAGTTCCTCTGTCCTTTCTACAAGCAGTCCCATCGAGCCTGCACAGGTCTCCCAGCAGTCTCAGGAGTCTTTAGAACTGAATATGCCAGAAGTTGTATAATAAACAGCCATTCCTTTTGCTTAGATTGTTTCTACTTCCTGTGTTCTTTCCATCAATCCAACTTAAGGGGGAAAGATATGCATTATTTTCAGCAGTCCTATTCTTTTATTCTATTCTTTGGCTGAAATTTTAAAGAAAGTGATGGATTACAAAGCTATGTGCAAAGTGATAAAAAAAAATAACCTGCTTGAAGTCCAGAAGAAAGGGGAACCACCTCTGACTAGCTTTGGCATGATTAACTATTTTAGATTAATGAAGCCATTTGCCAGTGGATGGGGGAAAGGGAAGCTCCTGGAGATGAACGAGAAGTGGTTCTTATATGAGCAAAACCTTCCAGTACCATCTTGTTTCTGAAGAGAAGACATCGTGGGGAATTGTCCGAGCATGGTCTACTTAAGTCATGCTTACCTAGCTCCAGATTCTAAACGCCCTTTAACCTCTGGAATCCTATTGCTTGGCACACAAAATAAAGAACACACCAGGAGTACAAGGGAACTGCCTGACTGCAGTGGGCATGTTCTTGAAACAACATTTTTAATCAGATTTTGGTCAACAATTCATACTTTTTTAACCCATCAGAAAGTAAATAAGAATATTTTTCATGAGTGGGAAATTATTTCGGACTGTGTGTATGTAACAGCTCCACTTGCTTCCTTAGGTGTGCATGCTATTTAAATGTATGGCAAGCAAAAAGTGTCTCTAAGCTAGAATTATATCACAATGTTTCTCATTTAAATCCTCAAAGCAAAAGGCCAACTTGACTAACCTGACATGTTGGAAATGGGGACTAGAATAAATGGGAAGGCGAGGAAAACTCAGGCTTAGATTTCTCCAGGCCCCCTTTATGCAGATTGGTCTGGAACCATTGACTACGTCCTCCTTCCAGACACGACTGCCACCTACAGAAAAGAACAGGGAAATTATGAGTAAACAGAGACACAGAATGAATATTCAGCCAGTGCTTCATTCATTTAAGTAAGGAAATATAAGCTTAGTGAGCATCTCTGGGATATATATGTGGGAGGAAAGAGAGTGAGAGAGTCTGAGGAAGAAAGAGGGGGAACTGGGGCTATTTAATACTAAAGCCACTTCATTGCCCAGCTAAAAATTCTGATATGTGGTAAATAAATGAAGGGCTTCACTTAGTTCCATTCTGAGATCTTGCCAATCAAAGTGTACTCAGCTGTTGGGCCTACACATTTGTCCTTTAAGTGATGTCTACAAAGAACAAATATCTTGGTAGAAAGTTAGAATCATTTTATTTCACCATCCTCCCTGCCATTCCCTGAGGAAAAAAATCTAAATGTAGCATAACTGATAATCTCTCCTAATTCATTTTATGTTCTTGAACACTACAGATTATTGATACACTGAAGGAGACATCAAAGATACTCTGTGTCAAGTACAATAATTGATTAGGGACTTTTAAAACCAATCATCTAGTTTTGGGTTATCTATAGACCACTACTTGGGAGAGAAAGAGACAATGGACTTTAAAGAAATAGTTGATAACACTTGGCATCCATGATTAATCAGTGAAACATAAAAAATAAGAAATAAGCAATTGCTGGCGATTTCATCAGGAACAACTTCCCACATAAGAATGTTCTTTACTTTTTAGTAAGAACATGCTCCTCTTGAAGTATTAGTGACATCTTCTTTCATAGAAACACAAAATGATTAGCAAACAAAGCAAATTTTGTGCAGCCACAGCCCTATTATACTTCAAAGGACTCATTTCTCAACCTGATACAATCGTTCTGATGACCATTGTTCAAAACCATTCAGAGTCTCTCCTTTGAAATTCCTTTCAAAGACAGTTTTAAGACATGTAATTTTTTTTAAAAAAAAATCCCTCCTCTAGAGATACAGGGAGTATTACATAGCTTAATCTAGCATTTCGGATTTTTTCCAAATAATAAACTTACCCTCAAGAATGAGCAATTTCTTTCATTAATGAGTACACAGAAGGCAAGTTCGGAGAGTTACAGTGGTTCTGAGTAAAGAGCATACATTAAAATATAACCGTGACCTTCTGGTGTGACTATTGTGAATGACAGCCACGCTCAGATGAATGAATTCCAATGCATTACGGGAGATTAGGTCTGTAAACACCTATACAACCTATTCAAGAAGTGGCAATTTTCTTTTTCCGTTTGAGGAAATTTCTCATCATTTTCAACACGCCTCTCATTATGCACGAGCATAACTGGAGTGTAGGCAGAATAATGTCCTTTCAAAATGCTAGTGTTCTAATTCCCATAATATGCAAATGCGCTACCATAAATGGCAAAATAGATTCCGAGTTGTGATTAAACTAATGATATTGAGATAGTGGGATTATCCTGAATTATCTGGGTGACCCCAATGTAATCACAAAGATCCCTGGAAGACAGAGTTGGGGTAGGGAACAAGGCAATGGAAGCTGATGGTAGAGCATCAGAATGATTTAAAGATCTCACACTTCTGCCTTCAACATGGGAAGAAATAGCTCCTCACATTGCATCTACCGTCAGGAAACCAGGAAACAGAGATGAATGCTTGTGCTTGTCACTTGCTCCTTTTTGTATGTGCTGTGTTTGTGGGAAACACACCTAGGATGTACTCTGTTGTTTCCTCAGTTTTTAAGTGCATAATACAGTGTTATTGACTATAAATAGAGTGTGCAAAAGATCCCAGCAACGTATTGTCATACATAAGATGACACCATGGAGTCTCTAATGGAAGAAACAAAATGTATGGAGTTGGCTAGAGACAAACTTCAAGAAATTAATAATCCATGCCAGCGAGTTTGTACTTCCGAATTGCAAGAGTTTCCAGGTATAAGGGATAAAGTGAAGTATTTTTCACTTTGCAAGATCATTTGTATGGTGTGAAATAAAAGGAAGAGCAAGATGGGACAAAAGGAATCCTGAAGACGTTTAAATGTCAAAAAAAAAGGCAGGATCAGACTTCTGTGTGGCTGAAGAAATCTCCAATCATGCTGTATGCTTTGCCCATCCGTTCATGCGACAGACACATATCAAACGCGATTCATCTTTTCATGAGTACTAGACACAGAACGTGGGTAAGACTATTCTTAACCTCCCGAAGCGTCCATTTAAAGGTATTCTTGCTTTTAAATTCTCTCTCCCCCTCTGCTAGGATTTAACAGAGTAAAGGGGGGTAAGAGAGAGGTCTAAGCCAAGAGAACAGAAGAGCGGGGATCTGGAGCATGACACATTTAAGAGAGGAAAAGCAGTGAAATAGCCAGGGGCAAGAGAGAAAGCTGGAGATGCAGTTAGGGGCAGAAAATATCAGGCTCTGAAAGTCAAGAGAAGGCGAACAGATTTGCTCCTAACTAGCAGCGATGTCAGAATCTGACTGAGAGTGTCAAGAGTAAACAGAGGGAGGCAGTTAGCAGGCCTACTGGAGGATAATGGTGATGGTAAGCCAGGACTGAACTGGAGGGAGCTAGAGAAGACTGGTCACAAATCCAACAAGATTTTCTGAACATTTGTTTGGGGGTTGGGAACAGTAGCAGAGAAAAGTAGAAGAGTGAAGAAAGATTCCTTAGTTTTTGGCCCAAGTCTCCAGGTGAATGTTGGAATGTTGGTACCATACAATGATATATATATATATATATATATATATATATATATATATATATATATATATATATATACATATATACATAGTATATATATTGTATATACGCACATATATATACACACACATACAAAAAAACACACACATACTCACCCATATACACATAAAAAAACCACAAATACACATAAACACACACACATACATACACACACAAAGACACATACACAAAAAATAAAACAAAACAGTAAAAGGAGATATGATGCAGAAGAGAATTGTTCTGCTCTGGTTGTATAGTTAAGGTTCCGGCAAGCTTGGTCTGAGTGACTGTATGTATGTATCTGGAATTGAGCACAAAGCTCTGGAAGTAAGGAAGTCAATGTCATTGTCATATGGCTAGTGCTGTATGGAATAGAACTAGAAAAGGAAACTGAAACTGAGCCCAAGTGAATGACAAAACTCAGGAGCAAGTAGGCTAGGAAGAGGAGGCCAATGAGAGAACCAGACCAAAAGAACAGGGAACAAGGAAGAGCTTCAGGACAGAAGCCCTAAACCCTACATCAACACCTGAGTCAGTAACAATTCCATTTGCCAAGAGGAGAATCGCAGGAGGAGGAAAAGTCTGGAGAAAATGACATGGGTTGCAGTTGGAGCCAGCTGAGTGGTGATGATGGTGATGGTGATGGTAATGGTGGTGGTGATGATGGTGATGGTGATGGTGATTGGTAGGGGCTTGGCATATCCACACCAGGTCAGCCAGTGGTGGATGGCTCCAGAAGCAGGATTCAGATTTGAGATGTAAATGCTTTTGCACATCACCAACACACAGTTAGTTGATTTCTAGGCAGCACAGTAAATGGGATCATTCAGAGTAAACATAGACTAATGAGAAGAGACATTGGGAGATGACTGGACAAAGAATCCCTAAGCAATGGTCCCCTAAAGATTGTGCTAAACTGGCTTTGGATGGAGAGAGTATGAAGACAGGGTTATAGACAGGATGGTTAAGAGCATCAAAGGAGAAAGGGATATCAGAGTCCGCTCTGAAGACCGGAAGACTTAAGATGGATTCCACAGACAGGCAGCAGCGTTAGGGATCGCTCCCACTCCAGTTGTTGGGGGACCCACATGGTCACTGAGCTGCACATCTGCTACATATGTGCCGGGGGCTTTGGTCTAGCCTGTGTATGTCCTTTGCTCAGTTGCCCAGTTCCTGGAGCTCCCAAGGACACATATTAGTTAATTCTGTTGGTCTTCCTGTGAGGTTTCTATCCCCTTTGGGGCCTTCAATTCTTCCCCCAACTCTTCCATAAGAATCCCTGAGCTCTGACCAATGTTTGGCCGTGGGTTGTACATCTGTGTCAGTCAGCTGCTGGGTGGAGCTCTCAGAAGAGTAATGCTGGTTCCTGTCTGTAAGCACAACTGAGTGTCATGAATAGTGCCAGGGATCGGTGCTTGCCCATGGCTTAGATCTCTAGTTAGGCAGGCATGGGTTGGAGCCCTCAGTTCTGCTCCATCTTTGTCCCTGCATGTCCTTTAGACAGGACAAACTTTGGGTGGAAAGTTTTGTGGGTGGGTTGGGCTCCTTATCCTTCCACGTCTAGCCTCAGTGGGAAAGGATGTACTGAACACTACAGAGATTTGATGTCAGTGGACGGAGATAGGAGGGAGGGGCAAACTCTCGGAGGAGGGGGTCTGCGGGGAGAGAGTCTCTGAGGAGGACTCGGAGATGAGGCAGTGATTGGGATGGCGAGAAAAGAGAAAGAGAAAGAGGGAGGAAGGAAGGAAGGGAAGGGAGGGAGGGAGGGAGGAAAGGAGGGAGGGAGGGAAGGGGAGAGGGAAAGAGAGGGAGGGAGGGAGAGAGGGAGGGAGGGAGGGAGAGAGGGAGGGAGGGAGGGAGGGAGAGAGGGAAGGACAGAGGGAAGGAGAGGGAGGGAGGGAGGGAAGGGGGGAGGGAGGGAGGAAAGGAGAGAGAGGGAGGGAGAGAAGGAGAGGGAGGGAGGGAGGGAGAGAGAGGAAGGGAGGGAGGGAAGGAGGGAGACAGGGGGGAGGGAAGGAGGGAGAGAGGAAGGAAGGGAAGGGAGGGAGGGAGGGAAGGAAGGAGAGAGGGAAGGAGAGGGAGGGAGGGATGGAGGGAGGGAGGGATGGAGGGAGGGAGGGATGGAGGGAGGGAGAGGGAAGGAAGGAAGGGAAGGGAGGGAGGGAGGGAAGGAGGGAGGGAGGGAGGGGAGAGAGGGAGGGAGGGAAGGAAGGAGGGAGACAGGGAGGGAGGGAAGGAGGGAGAGAGGAAGGAAGGGAAGGGAGGGAGGGAGGGAAGGAAGGAGAGAGGGAAGGAGAGGGAGGGAGGGATGGAGGGAGGGAGGGATGGAGGGAGGGAGGGATGGAGGGAGGGAGAGGGAAGGAAGGAAGGGAAGGGAGGGAGGGAGGGAAGGAGGGAGGGAGGGAGGGAGGGAGGGAGGGAGGGAGGGAGGGAGGGAGGGAGGGCCTACTGGAAACCTGGAGTGTACTCTCAAGCACTGTTTCTGATTTGAGGGAAGGAGAATGTAGATTGCAGTGTGTGGGTGCTAGCGAGATAGAAATGGTGGCTGAATGTGACTTTTTCTTGAAGTTTCTAAGAGTAGAGAAAGAAGTACTAAGGACTGGATCTACGAAGACATCAATTCTGAAGAACTCAAAATAGAAGATTTTTTATCTTGGCACTGCATAAATAAGTGCCAAGGCCCCCGGCACATATGTAGCAGATGTGCAGCTCAGTGTCTATGTGGTCCCCTGACAACTGGAGTGGGAGCGATCCCTAAAGCTGTTGCCTGTCTGTGGAATCCATCTTAAGTCTTACGGTCCTCAGAGCGGAATCTGACATCCCTTTCTTCTTTGATGCTCTTAACCACCCTGTCTCTCACCCCGTCCTTCATTCATCCCCACCCCCATCAACCACTTTAACACAATCTTTAGGGGACTGCTGCTTAGGGCTTCTTTGTCTAGTCATCTCCCAACATCTTTCCTCATCATTTTATGACATGTCCACAAAAGACAGGAGAAAGGCCCAGTGTGGAGGAGAGGTAGATGAGAGAAAAGTCAGATAAAGCACATGGGAAGAGAAAGCTCAGAGAAAATGCCTCATAACGGCACCGCCTGCTGCAATTATTAGAGTCCAGGGCAGCCAAGCAGTTCTACTTTGGTGACTGTTGTAAAGGGATCTGTCCCTGAGGGGACAGCTAGAGGAATGGATAAGACCAGAAAGCCAGAAGCTGTGACTGTAGATTGATGTTCACAGCCTGACTGTGAAGAGGGAAAGATAAATGACAAACAGAGTCCTCTCCCATTAATAATAAGATCAGGGGCCATCCACCCTTGGGCTGTGGCACTTAAGGGGTCTAAAAGAGAATTTACCATTATCATTAATCTAAACTGTCCTATTGCCAAATTGCCTTCTAGAGTCTTACATTTAGACATCATCAAAGAAGCCATGCGCTGACACAGGCAATGGCTGATGCACAACTGGCCGAAGTGTTAAGAATAAGTGGTGGCAGCATGCTTGTCCCCAGTTAGGACGGCTATAACACCCCTCCAAGGTTCAGGAAGCATCACAGAGAAGGGGTTGGAAAGAATGGAAAAGCGAAGGAAAGGAGACATCCTATGGGAAGATGTCTCATGGACAGGATGCGGCCATTGTACCATGAAGTCACTACAGTAGTGTTTACCTGTCCTTGACAGCGTTGGGGCCATCAGCATTTTGTCATGAATAAGGAAAGAGCCCATGAGGCCTGACCACTTCCAGAGGAACTATTTGCAGTAACACATCTTTGGGGATGTGACCTCACTTTCTTCTGTGGTATGGCCACAGGTTGTTCATGTCCACAGAGTGACTTCCCAACCCAGGCTAGAACAATAAGTCTAATTAAACTCAATTAAACTCAGCGGGCTACAAGGGGGAAAAAAAGGTAGGATGGGAACTCATCAAGGAGAAGGGAACCAGTGGAAGTCAGAGGAATGGGGAGGGGAGGCAAGAGGTGAAAATGGCAAAAATCCATTTTATAGCTCTGTAAGACTGTCAAGTTATTACAAATTAGAATAAATAAAAGGGATTAGTTATGGGGACTGGAGATGGAGCTCAGCTGGTAGAGGGCTAGCCTGGCCTGCATCAAGCCCTGGGTTTGATCCTCAGCATCGCCTAAAACTGGGTACACCTGTATTCCTGGCAGAAAAGACCAGCAATTCTAGGTCCTTGGGTGCACCTTACTGCTACATGAGGAGAAAGAAGGGAAATAGTGGGGAGGAAAGGAAGGGAAGGATGAAGAGGTGGACAAGGCTAAGATGAACCGAGATATCAAAGAAAGCTTCCCAGTGGGAAGGAACTAAGACCACGGAGGCACAAAATAACATCTAAAGTAAGGCTTCAGGGCCAGGAGGGTGGGGGAGAGTGCTCCAAACTGTGAGGAGGGAGAGAGAGTTCCAAACTATGGCAGGATGACCTTCAGTACCCAACGAGTCCACAGACAAAGAGAACCAGTGTCAGAGTGCATAGTAGGCCTTGAGCACACATTGGGCCTTCCGTAATTATCTGATGATGAATGTATGTGTAAGATGGGGGAAAATCTGATTTTTGTCTTAAAAAAATAAAGAATAGGGATGTCAGAAATAGAAATCCCCAAAGTACGAGATGTTTTCCTCTAGCCTTTGAAAGTGTTCCTCCCTGCTGGGTGGTTTTAATGCTGGAAGGCATCAAGAGAGATGCAAAATTAATGCAGAATTAATATTTTATCAGAAAACTTTCATTTCCTTCAATATGTGCTTTGAAATATGTACTTGCTTTAATGTTATTGTTAATGTTCTCATGTTCATGAATTCTATAAATAAAAAATACAAGTTAGGGCCCGGCTTACTTAAGGCAAGACTTCCTCAGAAAACCTCTCGGGCAGAGAGAGAGGCTGCTGAGATCTGTCTACTTCTCATAGGCATTACCATATACCCCGCGATTTAAAAATAAAAACGCAAACTGAAACTCTGAACCAGTGATGGCTTTCAACAATGTTACTGTGTGTTTCTTTCTTCTGAGAAAGCTCACCAGCCTGCTGCTCAGATAAGCTCAATAACCTTTGTTAGGACTGGATCTATCCACCTGCTCCTTTTCCTGGGATTAGATTCATTCAGCTGCTCCTCTTTCTGGGACTGGATCCATACAGCCCCTCCTTTCCTGGGTCATGATTCAATACAAAACCAAACCGAACCCCTTTCATTTGTATAAGGAAATGGCAAATGGGAACCACTGTGAGTCACACTGGCTACTATGTAACTGTTAGATAGACTTTAAAGGACCTTGAGTTTTATATACAGCCTTGAGTTGGTCTGTCCTCAAAAGAGATTTAATAATGAGTTGCAGTATTCTTCTGTAGACCACAGTGCTAGGTCCTAAAGAAAGAGAGCTGTAGTTAATGCACTCTGAGCTCCCTGCAGGGGCAGGTACGCATGCCACTCTGCACCTACCCAAGAGCTCTGAATTGGAGAAAGAAAAGACACACACACACACACACACACACACACACACACACACACACACACTTTATATTTAATAGCTTCCACTAGCTCAATGGTTGGGCACTTCCAAACCTTCCTATGACTATCGCACACTCCCTCCAGTATTTCTGAATGAATACTCTATTTTGTCTCTGCTATCCCAGACCCAAATGGGGAGGTGGCCGCTGGGGCCACTTTCCCAGATTTTTCCATGCTGGCGGGCCCTTCAATCTGATCTCTCTGCTTCCCAGTCATGGCGATTCTCCCTTCCCCTCTCCTGAGTTTCTTGCTCGGGAATCCTAAAAGTCCTGCCTCTGTTCCCCTGCCCTACCATTGGCCACTGTCTCTTTATTGATCAATCAAAACCAATTGTGGACAGGGGCCCTCAGCATCTGGACACATAGATTCCCATGTGACTTTGGGAGCTGAACTGAGACAAAGCATTAGAAACAATTCCCCAACAGAGAGTCTGTAGTTCCCAGGGACGACGAAGGGAACGTTTTGCTCTTACACATTCCTATGGGTTCTCCACACTTTGAGGTCCAACCTCCATACCAGGAATCACAGAGGAAGGCAGTTATCAAATGTATGATCCACATTTGCCCTCTGTATGGACAACAGGAGCCTGGGCTTGCTAGACTGTGCAGGAGGATACTGCAAGTCCGCAGAGCCTGCAGTCCACAGTCACAGAGATAGGGCTGGGGGAGACATGGTCTGTTTCTTGAGCGAAAGAAATAGTGCATGAGGCAACTAGAGCTTCTAACAGTAACTTGAAGAGATTCGCTTATCTTTAGAGTTCCATTTCTTCGTCAGTAAAATGGGAAGGTTGAGGACCAGTCCTGGCACCAGGAACTGAGTACCCAGGGAACAGGAGTTCCGGGCTTTTCCCTTTGAAATCCATTTGCTATAATCAGATCCTCTTCTGACTAGAGCTGCTGAGATGCTCACAAAAAGGGAGATTTGTCCTCTGGGAAGGCTCATTTCTTCCTCAAGCAAATTTCCTGTACAGGGACTAGGAGATTTGTGTGTTCTGGTCAGGAGGCTTCCCAGGCACTCGTTCCAGATCGTCTATGCATGGCAGTAACTCCCCCACCTCCCCATCCTTCTCCCTCTCCGGTTGAAACCCGAAAAGGAAAATGAAAGTGCCCAAGCGACTAGGAAGTTTTGACAACAGGTCTCAGCTGACATAAAATTCACATGTTTAAGTACCGTTGATACCAAAATGCAAAGTAGTGCGGTAAGACTCTATTCTGCGTCACTGAAGGGCATTTCCTGGGAAGCTTTTGTCTGTGGCCAGAACTTCCTGCAAGTTTGCATTCCTTGTTAGCAATACGGTAGGAGCTCCGCTTCAGCAGGGGGAGTATTTAAAGGCAATAGGATATAAACATCAAGGCCCAGGGTGCTGAAGAGAATGGCCTGAACATAATGTCCCGGTGAAAAAGAGTCAGGGGAAACTAAAACGGTGTCAGCAGTTTTCTACCATCGATCGAAGGTACTGCAGCCTCATGATGGACTGCTGGCTACATCTTCAAATGACTGCAGGGGGGATACCTATCCAGGCCATAGGATGGAAATGTTTATCGATATGTGAATATGTATTTTCCAAATTGTAGTCCCTCCACCGGGACAGTCAGACCAAAGGGGACTTTCCTCAACTCCTGAAACCTGCCTGCTTAAAGGACTTTCCTCCTGTTGGTGCACCCATTGTACCCACCTGAGATGAATTTATAATATGCGTCACTTTTAGAAACCAGGGGAAAGGCCCAATTAGAAACAGGGAGGGAACTATACAGACCCTGGACTCTGACCCCATAGGTAGCAATGAATATCCTAGTAAGAGCACCAGTGGAAGGGGAAGCCCTGGGTCCTGCTAAGACTGAACCCCCAGTGAACTAGTCTATGGAGGGAGGGCGGCAATGGGGGGAGGGTTGGGAGGGGAACACCCATAAGGAAGGGGAGGGGGGAGGGGGATGTTTGCCCGGAAACCGGGAAAGGGAATAACACTCGAAATGTATATAAGAAATACTCAAGTTAATAAAAAAATAAAAAGAAAAAAAAAGAAACAGGGAGGGAAGCATTCAGAATTGCTGTTTTTTCCTGGAGTCACTCACAGTTGCCTTAGGCTGAGCTTCTGACAGGTGGGCAGGTGAGGGGTGCTCCTGCCCTGTGAATAGCTGGAGGGGGTGCTAATGAGCTGAAGGCCCTTGCAGAAGTCTCTTTGGGGCAGAGAGGGTTTGACTGAAGGATGAGGTCACCTCACGGTGCTCTGCTGAAATGGGGGCACTTCAGTCTTGTTGTTCATTTTGTTTATAAACTATCCGCTTCCCCTGAGAAAGGTTTACCTGCCTGATGGATTCCTACACTCTCGTAATGTGTTGCTCTATTATGAAAGCAGTGTATGTTCAGAGGAAATTTGAAAACCGCAAAGGATTCCAACCACAGGTCTGGAAAGAGCCCGTCATCACATTAGAAGGTTACTATTGTTAACATTTTATTTTTACAGACTCTGATTTCCTTCTTCTGGAGACTTTTATATCTAATATTATAAAATATGGTCTTTCATCAAGAAACTGACTTTTCCACAAACATGCCTATCACCTGAACCAAGCATGGTAAAAAGGAATGTGAAGACATTACTGTTCTTGCCGTGTTACCAGCACACTGGGGGACGGGGTTGGGGGTCGATGTCCAACTCCTCCCAAAAGCTGCCAGGACCATCTCTCTCCATTTCATACTTTTCCCACCCCACTCCACCCCCAAACCCTACATCAATATCTAAGAGGGGACTTTGCCACCTTTGGGGATCTGATGTCTCAAAACAAAAAGCGAAGAAAATAATCTTCAGTGTGCCTTATTGCTGCTGGCTCTGAGCACGGGCTAAGATGGTCCCTTGGTGGAAAGACCACTGAGACCGGCACTGGGAACTGAGGAATGTCTCCCACAGGATATCCGTCTGCAAGCGCCCAGGAAGTTACATCGCATAGGAAGTAATACCGCCTTCTGTAGTTAATGTTAGCACAGGCAGCCTGATCTCCATTTGCTTGCTTAGGTTGTGAAGTGACCTACTCAGAACTGCCCATATCCAGTCAGTTTGAAACAAGCTATTTTTCTTCACGGGCCAGATCTGTGAACAAGAAATCAGTGCTCTGGTCCACAGGTATTGAATATCAAAAAAGCAAGTAGTACTTGGAGCATTTTAGATACAAAACACAGCCCACAAGTGCACGTTCCAACAAGTCATTCCCAGCCTTTAGGACTAGAGGATTTTCTCAAATGCCCGTTCTTAATTGTAGGGTGCCTCTCTCAGCTTCATTTCTCCGACTTTCTGATCATCTTCCTCCATTTTACAAAGCATTTGTATCAGACAATACAAAATACAGTAATACACTAGATGTATGGTGATCTGGACCTCTCTTTAAAATGGTCATTATTCCTCAGTCACTACAGGACTTTTTTTTTCCCCCTTAAGATTTATTGATTCTGTATACAGTGTTCTGTCTGCATGTACATCTGCAGGCCAGAAGAGGGCACCGGATCTCATTACAGATGGTTGTGAACCACCATGTGGTTTCTGGGAATTGAACTCAGGACCTCTAGAAGAGCAGCCAGTGTGTGCTCTTAACCTCTGAGCCGTCTCTCAATTATTTTTAAATGAGTAAGCTTTTTGAAATGGGTGAAATCTAAATCAGAAATTTGATCTCTTTGGGAAAAAAAATATTTCCTGCATGTCCTCAAGCTCCTGATCAGAGTCTCATTCTTTTAAAAATAAAATGTTGTATTGTTTTTGCACTTGGCTTCCATCCAGAAGTGGAAGGTAAGTCCTTATCGTTGGAGATGCCATGCACTTTAGAAACAGGGCCCACAAGTCCCTAAGCTAGAACTGGCCTGAAAGCCGCCGCACTGAGGACCAGTTTTTATTGTATCTTGCGATACCATGAAAGCTTCCCCAGATGTGACACCTATGAGCCACAGTGATGACCAGTATGGCAAGATAACTTTAAGTCTGCAATCGTGGCACACACGTCATTGCAGTAACCAGCAACTCTCTTCAACAGGAGGAAAATATTCCTGGTACTGGAAACCTAGTATTCAGAGTCACTGATGTCATGGACTTTGAAGGAGGACGTAAAACCATCATTTTACTAAATTAGTAGACACCTAACTCCACTCTAAATATTTGTCATTATAACCACAGATAAGCATAGCCTTCCATTGAGAAAACTTCTTTTTACAACAGAGGGAGGCCATTACAGGAAACTACTGCCAATCAAGATGTAGAGATATAGATCACAGTCCCAATGGATTTATCTGCAATATAAGTCCAGCGCCTACATCTCAGAGAGCACGGTGAAAGGGGGTGTTTAGGGATCATAAGAGCCATGTGATCAGGAAGTTTGCTGTGAGATTGTGTCTTCTGAGAATGTCAGATGCTACATGAATGAAGTCTCACCAACACGTTAGGCAAGCTGCACAAGGACAACAAGAAACATGCGAACAGGGACATGAGCCTGGGGGACCTCAGCCTTATACAAAGAACCACAGGCAACCAAAGAATGCCGAGATCGGAGCTGTCATCTTCCCCAGGAAAGAGCACATGAATTGCTTATGCAATAGCAAATGGCAAATGGTCAGCCTAGAAAAAGATACGTACAAGCAACATTAGACAGACTGAACAGGATGTGTTTTGGCATACATATATGTTTATGCATGTAGCAACAAGTAATGAAGAAGAGGTCAAGACTTTGGAAAAGGAGATCAAAAAGGAGTATGCAGGAAGGTTTGGGAGGGTGGGAGTGGAAGAGAGAAATGAAATAATTATATAATTATCTCCAAAGGTAAGAGAACTAATTACTAAGGACTAATAAATAAATAAAACGTTGATTCATACTCTGGATCATTTGACTGGACATCGCATAATCAAAGATTAACAATAGGTGTGCTAGAACATAGCATTTGACTTCATTGCTATACTGGTTTTTTTCTGATTTGTTTCATGCAGCAAAAAAAATCTGTGGTGCTTGTCTGACATCAGTGTCTCTGGGCTTTTTTTAAAAAGCATAATTTGCAGCCAAATGATATTTCCAACAACTATGATAAGCACAAATATCTAAAATCAAATTAACGGTTTGGGGGGGAGAGGTATGGATTTTTCCTCAAATACTTCATCTTATATTTAATAAGATAATGAACATTGGCAGAACTTTTAGAGTCCCCAGTGGTTTAAGTTAAGCGAGTAAAGATTTGAAAGTAGGATGGTAAATTTTATCTGGAAAAATACCAAACAGATGAGAATAGCTAATTTTGAAAACAGTGAATAATGAAACTCACTTTGCCTTAGAAGACATAAATCTTCAGCAATAAAGGCAACTTAATACTGTAGAGAGCAGGGCATTATGTGGGTCTAAAATAGCTATTGTCTCCCTGGTGCTATGGACCAAACTTGGGGTACTATATACAGCAAGCAAGTATTCTACCAGTGGGTGTACTCTAGTCTTTAAAACAGATCTTTCATGTGTGTGCATGTGCATCTGTGCATGTGTATGTGCGTGTGTGTGTGTGTGTGTGTGTGTATGCGTGCTTTTCTCTTTATTAGAAATAGATTTTTTCACATAATATATTCTGATTACGACCCAGGGATCCAGCTGCATATGTAGCAGAGAATAGCCTCGTTGGGGGTACCAGTGGAAGGGAAAGCCCTTGGCCTTGCCAAGGTTGGACCCCCAGTTCAGGGGAATATGGGGACTGGGCAATAAAGGGGATGTATAGGGGGAATACCCCTATGGGGGACAGGGAGGGGGAGGGGATGGAATGAGGGCTTATGGACAGGAAACCAGGAAGGGGAATAACCTTTGAAATATAAGTAAAGAAATATATCTAATAAAAAATAAAAACAAAGAAATAGTTTTTTTTTCACATAATATATCCTGATTATGGTTTCCCTTCCTTTGCTCCTACCAATTCCTCCCACTGATTACTGTACTAACTGTATGCTGCCACTACCATGAGCAATGGATGAGTGTTCCTCTTACTCCACATCTTTGCCAGCATGAGTCATCACTTGTGCTACTGATATTAACCATTCTAACAGGTATAAGATGATAATGATATTTTAAGGTAGTTTTGATTTGCGTTTCCCTGGTGACTCGGGAGGCTGAACATCTTCTTTACGTGTTTCTCGGTCATTTGATATTCCTTTATTGAGAATTCTATTTACATCTCTATACCCCATTTTTAAATTGTGGGGATTTTAGATATCTTGCTTTTCAAGTTCTTAGTGTACTTTGTATATTAGCCCTCTGTTTGGTGTGTATTTGGTAAAAATCTTTCTGCACTCTGTAGGCAGCAGCTATGTCTAAATGATGGTGACCTTTGCCTTTCGGAAGGCTTTCAGTTACATGAGAGCACATTTGTTAATTACTGATCTTAGCGCTTGTACTAAGGGTGTCCTGTTCAGAAAGTCTTTTCCTGTTCTTATGAGTTCAAGGATGTTGTCCACTTTCTCTTTGATCAGGTCCAGAATATCTGGCTTTATGTGGAGGTCTTTGATCCATTTGGAGTTGAGTTTTGTACAGGATGATAAGTATGGTTCTAT